>NC_081407.1:356357514-356623090 GCF_030272615.1 Cryptomeria japonica | reverse complement strand
GGTATCCAATTCATCGAGGTAAATATGTTTATTAATGATTATTCTCCATTCATGATTCTATCCAGGATTTTGTAGTTTTTCCATTGACAATCCTCCAAGAAATGTGACTAATGATTATCTGCATGCTCTCCCATAGAAAATGTCAGATTACAAAACCCCCAATTATGTTAGCCTATGTAAGGATTCTCAATGGAGAATTTTGATCCAAATATTGTTCCATGATATTCTAACTACAACTTATCCAAATGCTTATATATCTTCCATATAAGCTTAGCTCCCAGTGCCATGTTCTGTTTAATCATTTTCCTCAATCCCGCTTCCTCGTATTCTTTGGGTTTGCAAGCCAAATCCCACCCCACTAAAGGAATCTTTCTCTCCTCTTTCAATCCTTCTCAAATAAATCTCTTTATAATACCTTCAATACTACTAACTGCCTTACATGCCATTTTAAAACAGGACATCACAAAAATAGGTACAATTGCCAACACAGTTTTAATCATCAAAATTCTTCCAGCCAAAGTGAAGCATTTATTTTTCTAGACAACAAGCTTATTTCTACAGTTATTAATTATTTCCCCCCAATGTGATGTTCTAAAATCTCCACTAATAAATAGCCCCTAAATATTTAGATGGGGGAGAAGCAATAGAAAAACCTAAAATATTCGCAATCCTTTTTTGCATAGATTTATTTATATTGAAGAAATGCTCTTTTGATTTATCCCTATTGATACTTTTACTAGAAATCGATACATTTTCCACATGCATCCTTAATGATCTTTGCTTCTCTTAATGAGGTTTCGCCAAAAAAATTTGTATCATTTGCAAACTGTGAAAGAGATAACATAGTGTAGACACCTAAAATTAATTAAATTAATATTTGATTAATTTAAGCCTATCAACATAATTAATTAATTTAATTGTGTTATCCTTATTCCTCTCAGAATCAATTAAATCTAGTTTAATTAATCCTATCGCTATTATCCAATAATTAATTTATCAAATAAATTAATTATTCCCCTATTCTTCTAAAGTCATCTCAATAATTATTTCCTCTAAACCCACTCAGTTAATTAGTTATAATTAATTAACCTAGTCATGTGATTCCTACGAATCACTTTTTCCTAATCCCCACTCAACCTAATTAATCCTTCTTGAATCTCTCATAATCATGCTTATCATTATTCCCTCAATTTTTAATTTCCACTCATGTCACATCAACATTGAGTCTCTCAAAGAAATTCAAATTTCTTTGAATCCCTCAATGCATCCTTATTTTGGAATTTTAAATTCCTCAAGTTTGAAATTCAAATTTCTCCCCCCTTTTCCAAAGGAATTTTATATTCCTGTTTATTTTCCCAAGGCACCCTTGATCCATGCCTTCTATCTGAAATCAATCTCAACCCTTCATAATCAAATCAATCTTGGCCCTCCATTGGCCTTCTCCAATCTATAAATTGGAGCTTATTCTCCTCACAAATATATCCACTTCTCATGCATCCACGTGCTGCTCTATTCTCCTCTCATCCTCTTCTAAATCCTCTCTCAAATCTATCAAATTCATAATCCATCACTCAAATCCAACAATCCAATAATCCATCAATCTATCTTGTTGAGCATTTGGAGAGCATTCCACATCAAGCAATCAAAGGAGCACATCAAGTGGAGCATCATCAAGGGGCGCCTTCACTTCATCAAGCTCAATCCGAAGGTAAAATAGCAAGGTGAAATGGTCTCTTTATGATATTTTAGCATTTTCATGTTTAGTTCATTATGTTTTGATCATTTTGGGTTCTAATCTGTTTTCCCCTCTCCACATAGTCTTCTGACACTTGCATACCTTTCCATATTCTATTCTCCCTTAGCCTCTTGATAAATCTTCCCATTGCTTCCACCATTGTCATAAACAGAAAGGGAGAAATTGGGTCTCCTTGGTAGAGTCCATTTGAAGCACCAAAAAACACACATGGAAATCTATTGACCAACATCGAATAACGTGGGGATGAAATACAAGCTTTGATTAAACTACTTTAATCAGAGCAAAAACCAATTTTTTCTAGAACCGCAAGAAGAAAATGCCAATTAACATGATCATAAGCCTTACTTATTTCTATTTTAACAAGCATACCTCTAATTCTCTCCTTGTTGACCATGCGAACCACTTCATGAGCTATAATGATATTGCCAATATTTTTCCTTCTTGGCACGAAACTGTTCTGTTCTTCAGATTTAATTTTATCCAACACCCTTTTATATTTGATTGCCAATGTCTTTTGTAATAATTTTGTATAACATGTTACAAAGAGAAATGGGCCTATAATCTCCAAAGCTTTTTCAACCCTTCTTTTGGGAATAAGAGCTATGATCGTATTGTTTAGATCATTCACAAATCTTTTTTTCTTCCTAAAATCCTCTACCACTTTCTTCACATCTTGACTAATGAAATTCTAGCATTTTTGATAGAATTCAGCCAGAAAACCCATCTAGACCTAGACTTTTTTCAGGATGTAATTGGAAGGTAGCTTCTTTTAATTCTTCCAGAGTAAATTCTTTCATAATCATTTTATTATATTCCAAAAAATCTTCCCTATCCGAGGATAAACTATGTCTTTGGCCATCCAAAATATTTCTAAAATGATCCATTGCTTCCTTTCAATTTATACCAAAATTATGGTTAAGTTTATGTTTTTAGTGAGAATCTCCTTAATTCTATTTCTATCTCTTCTACATTTGATCGACACAAGAAAATACTTCATATTAAGATCCTCTACATCTAGCCAATTCTCTCCAGCCTTTTCCCTCCAGTATATCTCTTCCCTAGCCAATACTTTTAAATGCTTATCTTTGAGTTCTCTTTCCTTCTTGAAATCCTCTGTGTACATGCCCATCCTAATAAATTTTTCATTTAGATCTTCTAACTCCTTTTCCATTATCTCCTTCTCAACAAAAACATTTTTGAAATGCTCAACATTCCAAACTTTCATCTTTTGCTTCAAAAAATGTAGTCTCTTCATAAAACAAAAGGACATCGTTCCCTCAAAAATATTACTGTCCTCCCGCCATTCTCTCAATCACTCTTCTAGAGAAGAATCTCTCCACCACATATTGGAGAATTTGAAAAAACCAACCTTTGGTCTTTCACTTGAATTAATATTAATTGCAATAGGAAAGTGATCAAAAGTAGAGATAGGTAAAATGTTAACTTCACAATTGAACTGATCTCCCATCCAACCATGTCTTACAAAGAAATGGTCAAGCCTTTTTGCAATATTTATAAATCCAACCCTCCAAATATTTCATGTAAAGATTCCATTTTTAGGAATACAATCTATTACATCCATATTCGCTACAAAGTTTTGGAAATCAATCATCACTCTATTCACTCCAGAAATACCTCCACTTTTTTTTGCTGGGATTGAGTAATGCGTTAAAATATCCCCCAAGGATAATGCATTCATCCTTGACACTTTGATTCCTTCTAATTATCTCTTGCCATGTGTTAAATTTCTTCTTCGTCTTAGTTAGACCATACACATTAAATATGTGAAAAGATTTATTGTCCGCTTTGAATATCACCCTACAATGCATCCATTGAGAAGATTGCTCAATGAGAGTCATTTCAATCTTATCCAGATTCCAAAAAACTCCTAAACCCCTTGCCAAATCATTTAAATCCACAAAAAGCCTTTCCATATCTTACAATACTTTACAAACGCCTCTCCCACAAAGGCATTGATCTTAGTTTCTTGAAACAAGAATATTTTCATCACCATTCTCTCCATTTGACACCTAATTAGACATATTTTGTCAGGGTTAGAGATACCCTTGACATTCCAAGTAGTTATCTTCATGGTTCCTCCCTTGGATTTTGTTTAAAAATGCTTAATGCTCGGGAAACCCTTTTCAATGGCCTCTTCCTCCCTCCTTTGCTTATTTGTGTTCCTTCCTCTCCCCTTCCCCGATCTGCCCAAATTATAGAAAGCCATAGTTTGGTTAATACATCTAGGATCTATATTATCTAGTTTGTCCATATCGATCAAATCCTTGCCAGAAAATATTAACTTCCGCTTGGATATCCTTGCCCTTGGATATCAGCGATAACATTTGAGTTTGATCTAGAATTTTTTCAATACTATTTCTATGGGGATCTATACTCAATGATTTATCCCTAATGGTATTATTTTTTGAATATCTATTCCCTTCCTCAATTTTTTTATTATTAGTTTTATTATCTAGATAATATGTCTTATCTATTTTACTTTGCAAATTATTGTTTGATGTTCTCTTCGACCTTGAACATTTCCCATCTTCTTTCAAAACCAAACTACTTGTAACCATTTTTTCTTTTGACTTTTCCTAATTTTGGGTGGCCCTGTTTCCCTTTGGGATTCATTTTCCCTACCTCTTAAGATTCCGATTGCAATTAGTTTCCATATGATCCCTATCACGACATCTGAGATATTTTTTTTTCTCCTTCCACTTCTATTTTTTGCATCCAATGTTTACTCTGAACATAGAGTTTAATTTCATTAAGCACTTTTCTAACCGCGACTATTTTTATTCTCGCATACAAGCAAGAATTGTTAGAGGAAAATGTTTTATTTACTTAATTAATTTAATCATATTGATTAATTAATTAAGTCACCTTTTCTTTTTTTCACTTAAGCTAAATTTAGAAAGCTTTTTTAGGCATTTAATAATCATTTAATATGCATGCATCGCTTAGGTATATTAATAATTAATTAATTATTAATTATTAATTGCTTTTTAGGGTTTCTATCTTTATAAGTAGATTTCTTTATAAGGATGCCATATCCTTCATTGTAAATCAAGCAATACAAACAATATTCAATCAAGCATTCAATTTTGTTATTGTCTTCAATATTCTCGTTTGTTGTGCAATTTCTCCTTTGTATGTAACAGGTATTCTTGCAGATGATTATTTGGGCTCGTGGGAATTCAACAATCATGAATTCTAACAAGAATCTCCATTGATCAAGTTTGTATCAATATCCATAATTGTTCCTAATGTTCTACCAATCTTTTCCAAACATTCGCCTGAACAGTATTCAATTGGTAGATTGTATAGTCTAATCCATATAGAGGAGTTGTATGGGTCTAAAATTATTGGATTAAAATTTACATACCATTTTTGCATACATAGGGGATAATATTGCATCTCTCATAATCTTCCTTGTAATATTTTTTCTCTATCCCCTTCCGTTGTAAAAATCACAATAAAGAAGCCTTTAGGCAGAGACTTCAACATATGCTCCATCCTCCAGAATTTTTCAATCCATTTTCGAATTGTTTCTTTGTCTCTCTTCGACCTAATGATTCTACAAATAACTGCTAAATCTTTCACTAGGTTTCTATCTATCAGTACTTCCCCTAAAACATCAATGGTTAATGCTCCCCTATGATCTTCTTCATCACATAAAATCTACTCTTCCTCAAACTCCCTTTCTCCTTCAGAATTTTTCGGATCATCATTTTCTTCCCCAACATCTCCGCTCTACAACTCTGCCATCCCCTCCTAAATTTCCTCTTCAAATAAAAAATCTATTTAAATTTTATTTCAACATATTATTATTCGTTGAAAATTACACGTCATAACAAAAATCTAATATAAAATGATAAATAAAATATAAATATATTTAAAAATATTTATATATTTATTTTTCTTTCAATTATTTAAATATTTTTTATAAATTTAAAAAATAACCTTTAAAACTAATTTTAATATATTATTATATTACGAGTTTGACTCAAAAAACTTATTCTCATAGCAATATCATAATTCGACTTGCTGTGGAAAAACATCTCCTACTTATCATATTGTTATATATAAAAATTTACTTTATTATTTTTTTATATAAATTAATAAATAAAATAAAAATAAATGTATTTTAATATTAAAATTATTTTAAATAGAAAATTCTTCAATATTTTAAGGGTTGCATAACTTAAACCCTTGAATGTAAACCAAAATATAATTATAATTATAAGACAAAGAGGCGGACATTAACAAACCATATATTTCATATCATATGGTGAGAAAAATGAACGAATCTTTGGTTTTACGGAAAAAAAGCTATGATTTTTGAAGAGGCGGTTGCTCTCGTTGCAGAATAAAAACTGACATTAGAGATTAGGGTGCCGAATATCTGAACGTCTTGCTTCTCTTTCCCATGATTGTATGTCCTGGATTTACAAAGTTAGCCTGTCATGTTCTCAAAGGGAACTCCTTCGGCGTGATAAAAATTTTGCAGCCCAATTAGGGCACTGAAGAGCTACAGAATAAAAAAAAATTCGGTATTGAGCGCTGTTTTTATTCAATTTATTCTTTTTATCTGTAGTTTTCGGAGAGGATATAGCAGTCATAGAGTTCGCAGGGCAAAACCCTAAAACTAAGGTTAGGGTTTTTGATGGGTCGGAAGAAGGCAGGCGTGGCCGCAGGGGATGATGCCCCTGCCGCTCAGAGCGGTAAAAGTAAAAAGAAGAATCTGATCGTTGATGACGATGAATACGCGATTGTCGATCCAGTGGCTGACAACAACGCAGATACCGCTTTGGAGGATGAAGTTTCTGCTTCGCTTAAAGGTATATCTCTGAATGATAGTAATAATAATAACAAATCTAGGAATAAGAATAGTAAGAAAGGGAAAAAGAATGATGATAATGAGGATGATGATGACGGGGACGGGGCTTTGCTTGAAAAGAGTGATGAGGATAACGTGAGTCATGTTTCGTCGATTGGAGGGAAGAAGAGGGGGAAGAAGGGGAAACAATCTAAGCAGGATTTGGATGATTTTGACGAAGAGAATTTGGAGGCTGTGGATGGGCTTCCAAATGTTAATGGTCATGGTGGGAAGAAGGATAAAAAAAAAGGAGGCGGTGCTAAGGTGAAGGGGAAACCAGATATGTTTTCCTTATTGGCAGACATGGAGGAGGTGGAGGAGGTGGAGGAGGATGGGGATGGTGGAGAGTCTGCTGTTGTGGATAACGTGGGGGGTGACGATGTGGATGATGAATCGGTTGAAGTAGTTTTTACGGGGAAAAAGAAAGCCAAGGGCAAGAAGGTGTCGTTTCAGATAGAGGAAATCGACAGTGTTCTAGATGCGACTGTAGATTTGGATGAGCCGAGTGAATGGATTTTTACAGGAAAAAAGAAGGCCAAGGGTAAGAAAATTGAACAGCAAGAGCATGAATTTGACGAGACTAAGGAGAGCCTTCCAGAAGAGGAAGAGACTATTATTAGCTTTAGTGGTAAAAAGAAGGGGAAGAAGGGTAGTCAGAAGAAATTTGAGGAGGACAGGGAGCCTTCTTTTGTTGATGTAAAGGAGGATGATGATAATGATGATGATGGTACCATTGTTTTTTCTGGAAAGAAGAAGGCCAAGGGTAAGAAAAATACTTCGTTCACAACTTCAATGTTGAATGCTGGGCTTTTGGATGAAGAAGATGGGGAAGGAGATAAATCAGTGGACAATTTTACATTGGAGGAAAAACATGAGGACAGCGAAGTAGATGATGTGATTCAATTTACAGGGAAAAAGAAGGGGAAGAAAGGCAAAAAGACAGGGAAGATGGTGGAAGGCAATGCCAATGCTGATCCAAACGATGATGCGGTCATGATTGATGAGGGTCAAAAGCAAGAAGGGCCTGCAAGTGTTCAAGAGCCTCTACCTTCTAGTGATTCAGCTGTATCCAAGAAACAAAAACAAAAGAAGAAGAAAAGTGGAAGAACTGCCGAGGAGGAGGAGGACCTGGATAAGATTCTGGCTGAGCTAGATTTAGGTACAGAAAAGTCCAAGTCTGCTGGGGCAGATGAAGTGCCTAAATCAGAGATCATTGAATCTGAACCAGCAAAAGCAGAAGTATTACCAGATGAAGTTAGTGCTGAACCTGAAGGGCCTGGGGAATCAGCAGCAGCAAAGAAAAAGAAAAAAAAGAAGGAAAAAGAGAAAGAGAAGAAGGCAGCAGTTGCAGCCGCTGAAGAGAAGGGCGAAGCAGAGACCAAACAGGAAAAATCGAAGGAGGTTAAAGGAAAGATTCTAGACAAGAAGGTCCCAAAACATGTGAGGGAAATGCAGGAAAGGTTGGCGAGGTTGAAAGAAGAGGAGGAGAGAAGGAAGCGCGAGGAAGAAGAGAAGCGAAGAAAAGAAGAGGAAGAGCAGAGCAGATTAGAAGAATTGGAAAGGCAGAAAGAAGAGGCCAAGCGCAGGAAGAAAGAACGAGAAAAAGAGAAACTTCAGAGGAAGAAGGCAGAGGGTAAATTACTAACTGGGAAACAGAAGGAAGAAGCTCGCAGGTTGGCATTAATGAGAGAGCAGTTCCTTGCCCAAAGTGGGGGTTTATCTGATATCTCAAAGGAGGAGCAAATTGCTTCAGCACCCAAGAAGCCAAAGTACGAGACAAAAAAGAAAAAGCGTGGTCCTACTACTGCTGATTCTGCAGCTTCTCAGCAGGCTATGCTAACAGAAGACCATGACATCCAAGACGAAGCTCCGCAAGAGGCATATGATAGTAAAGTAAAGGAAGAGGCCAGTGCAATGATAATTGAGCCTGTTGAGAGTGAGGTTCACATGGATGTTGAGCAGGAGAAAATGAAAACTGAAGAGGAAGAGGAAGATGATTGGGATGCTAAAAGTTGGGATGAAAAAGATGTGGCTTTACCAGTAAAAAGTGCTTTTGCTGAAGAGGAAGAGAGTTCCATAAGCAACAAAACTATTAAGAGTTCCGCTGGGCCTGCAGCTAAGTCTGTCGTAAAAAATACAACTGCTGCATCTGTGCCTAAATCGGCACCCATGTCGAGTGTAGCAAAGCCTGCCCCTCCTGTTAAACCATCTTTGCCTGTAAAGCCGGTTCAACAAGTGCAACCTGAAAGTGAAGAAGACTCTGAAAGTGAAGAGACTGAGAGTGAAGATGAAAACATGGAGGATAACAAGAGACAGGCAGCATCAAGGAAGCGAGAGGTGAGGAAAGCAGAAGCAATATTGAAAAGGAATGCAGATGATTTGCGCTCGCCTATTTGTTGCATTCTTGGTCATGTTGATACGGGTAAGACAAAGTTGCTCGATTGTATTCGGCGGACAAATGTGCAGGAAGGTGAGGCAGGAGGGATCACTCAACAAATTGGAGCCACATATTTTCCAATGGAAAACATACGGGAGAGGACAAAAGAGTTGAAGGCAGATGCTAATTTTAGGGTACCTGGTTTACTAGTAATTGACACTCCTGGGCATGAATCTTTCACAAATTTGAGAGCTCGAGGTTCTAGCTTATGTGATATTGCGATATTGGTTGTTGATATCATGCATGGCTTGGAACCACAAACGCTTGAGTCACTAAATCTTTTGAAAATGCGACATACACCCTTTGTAGTTGCCCTGAATAAGGTAAGCCTGTATTTTAGTTTCAATGTGTATTCAGTATCCATCAGCCATTAATTTTTATGGAAAATTTCCTACCTTCAAAATCACTGACACTAAGGGCTTTCACTGTGTGTTTGACTTATTAAGGTGGATAGGCTCTATGGTTGGAAGGCCCGTCCAAATGCTCCTATAAGAATGACCTTTAAGCAACAGTCAAAAGATGTTCAAAATGAGTTTGAACACCGGCTCACTCAGGTATTACTTTGACAGGCTTCATTTTTTCTAATGGGATGTAGAACATAGATCCGTAGAATGAAAAAGTCGAGCTCTTAAATAAGGGTTTGAAGATTGGAAATATTTAATCAGTCTTTCACACTGTTTTTCAAGCTGAACAATTTTTTGTAATGAATGTAGGTTATAACAGAGCTCAAAGAGCAAGGACTGAATTCTGAGCTGTATTTTAGAAATAAAGAAGTGAAGAAATATGTTAGTATTGTGCCAACTAGTGCGATCAGGTATGACTAAAGCTTTTCCAAATTATCAAAATTTACCTAACTTAGCAGTGAAGAAAAGTTAAATGTGAAGTTTAGTGGTTATTATTCAAGTGTTTGTGCAAACACAGCATGGGATTCAAGGACAGGACAGGATGATCCAGGCATTAGGGAACTAGGGTTTTGTCACATGAGCATTTTAGTTTTTTATGATCACTTTTTTTCTTTGTTTAAGTGCATGTTAAGTTGAGGGTACAATATTCTTGATAGAAATATTGTTCAGATTTTTGGCTGTTGGGTTGTATTTAACATTTATTGTTTGTGGAATTCAGTGGAGAAGGTGTGCCAGATCTCCTTATGTTACTTGTGCAGTTAACACAAAAAATGATGGAGGAAAGGCTTATGTACATCAGTGAAATTCAGGTAAGTTCACTCTAATTATAACCTCTTGAGACATTGTCAAGGTGGATGTATTGTTTTATTCATTTTCAACAGCATTGTTTGAAGTATAGCTGATGTATTGCTGGGATTTGATTGTTTGTGGCCTTAGATGCTTGTGGCAGCTTCTTTGCATGACATTATGGTGGATGGATGTGGGTTTATTTTGTTCTTAAGAGTATTACAAGTCCATGTCTAGGAGCTGAGCTGGATGGTTTATTTAGTTTCTTTTTGAACCAGCATTCTGAAATTCATAGTTCAATTTCCAATCAAAGAGGCATTTTTTCAATTAACTCCTGTACATTCTGATTGTTACCTCATTTTGCATACACATCTATTAGGACTGTCACAATCACATGAGACAAAGTTCAGTTTTCAATTAATTTCTGATGTATCTGCGTTTTCCATTCCAAGGCTTCAAGATTGGGGAACGCTCATATGGTGAAGACAAGTTTGATTAGTGCCCAATTATTGGTGCCCTATCATGTTTGCCTAGTAGTCAGCCTACACAGGCAGACCCAAGAATGCTTTTGCAGCCTCATCAAAGCTTGGCTTGAATATCCCAATTGTTGGAAGAACCCACCTGAGAAATATGATATTAAAACTCAGGAGGTCAAGACATATTACAGTGCATACCTCATGCTCAATAATTCTGTAAGTTCATGCACAGTTACACAACTATAGTACATACTGTGGAAGCAAACATCTGCAAAAAATTGCGATTATACGCGATTAATCGGCAGTCGGGCAACTTGCCGATTTTTTCCCCAAAAAAATCGATTTGATCGGTCAAAGATAGTCCATCGATTTTTTCCAAAAAAATCGCCAAAAAACGCCCAAAAAAATCGATTTGATCGGTCAAAGATAGTCCATCGATTTTTTCCAAAAAAATCGCCAAAAAACGTTGGATTAATCGATATTAGCTGGGAGTAAAACGCGGAAAAAATGCGAACCCTCATTGAAAATTCAGCGAATGTATAAAAATCATACGAAATTTGTGAAATTAAATTCGATGGATAGCTTGCAGAGGTGTCTTCTGTCGGCGGATGACTAGTTCACCCTTGCTGTTGTCGGGAAGTATGAGGGTCGCTGAAGGGCCACTCGCTGATGCCGTGCTTCCGCCAGTAGGGTTTGTAGTTGCGTCTAAAAATATTGCCAGATTTTTGTTAATGCTATCAAATATAAATGCATTTTGATAATGTTAAAAAAGACTTAAAAAAATTGCGGATTTGAATAGCTGTCCAATATAAATGTCAATTAATATTAAAAACTAAGTAGAACTTAATCAATATAAATGTCAATTAATATTTTGATAAACATTTAATATATCCTATACTTCTGTTTTGCTGATTAATTCGATTTTTTCCCTATTTTTTGAAAAAATCCTATACTTCTGTTTTGCCGATTAATTCCCGATTTTTTCCCTATTTTTTGAAAAAATCTTATACTTCTGTTTTGCCGATTAATTCCCCAAACGATTAATTGCTTCTTTGGTACATACTACATATAATAAGGTATGCATGATTGTTCAATCAATTCTCAGATAGGAGATGGGGGAAAGCTGGGGACAAGGGGTCCCTGGATTTAAATTTGAAGATGGTGGCTAGCAATGTAGTTATATTTGTATAGTTGAATTGAAAACCAGAGGGGGGGTGTCAGAGCAGTGCTCCCAGTAGGGTTGAGGGGCACTAATCAGACTTGGTCCAGGTCTTTGAGATCACATGGACCTTCATGCTGTATGTCATCTTCATGATTTTTATCATTATGTTTTCTCCAACACCAAGTCCAGGAAAAACATTGAGGTCTGGGACTTCTTAAGAACTCATATGAATGTCTGAGTGTAAACTAACCGGGAAAATACAATAGATAATCTGCATCAAGAAGTTTTTGTATAGCATGATGTAGCTTTCCTAATCCTCCTTACAAGAACAACCAATAGTTATGATATACCTATTTTTTGCCAGCTTAGAAAATGAATTGTATGTCCATGTTGTAAAGCTAAATGATGATTCTTAAATTTGAATTGAGTTTCAACATAAATATTCTCAAAAAAAAAAGGATGGACTCAAATAAGAGAAACCCCTGGTAGAAATGCCTTTGCCAGGTCGGCTGTATAATATGTTTTTCCCATGTTGAATAACAGATCAAATCTGACAAACAACTTCAAAACACATTTACATACTAGTAAAGAAAGTTCTGTAATGAAATCTGGAGGATGCAAGAATAAAACTGGAAAGTCCCAAAACTAATATAGCCTGTTAATATAGTCAACTGGAACACTTAAGGATTTTCTCACATTTTCCAGAAATCGTCATTTTTAAAGCATATACCCACCTAGAAAGCATTAAAAATTCATAGGAAGGAAAAAAAAAATTGAATCTAAAAGCACGGGACAAGTAACCGAAACTAGCACTCAAAAAATGATCCCCTAGAATCCTTGTTTCTAATAAAACAAACTAGAATGATAGAGCATGTGTGTTATTGTTAAAGTTAGGATCAGACTGAAAGCAATAAGCAGAATTAACACAATAAACACTCAGAACACAAGAGTACCCTGGGAAAACCTCCCTCTTGGAGGTGAAAAATCCAGCATCTAAATCTCAGCTTATATTTAAACAATATCAGTATTTGTCTTGAACAACAGAATATAACTTCAACCAAGGGCACAAACAGTAGTATGAACAGCGGCATCAAAATCTGAACTATGACAAACTTATCTGCAAATATCCTTGATTGAGAATGATGCGCTCTTCAAAGAAGACAATTCGCTGGTCAAGGAGCCAAGTTGCAGACCATGAAGATGATTTGCTGCTCCCAGAATAAGTTCGCTGTCCCTGGAACAGAACTCGCTGCCTTAGGAAATGTATTCGCTGATCAGACAGTAGGTTCGTTGGCCTTAGAGATGGACATGCTGATCAGAAGAAGTCATTCGCAGACCCAGTAAGTGATTTGCTGATGAGATGATACAATTCACTATTCTGCTGAAGGTAGATGATCGCAGAACTAACTGAAAATGAGAGAATGAATATGTGCTTGAAGCATGAATAAACTTTGCTTATATATGTGACTTTATCCACCTAATTCATCCTAGCTCGGCTCACAAGGATAACAATTAATAATAATATAATGCTCTAAACTTGGCCCCAATATAGGGTCAGCCCCATTACATTTACAAGTTACAATGTTCAATATAGGGTTAGCCCTATTCACAAGTTACATCGCCCATTATAGGGCCAGACCAAATTACAAGTTACATTGACTATTATAGGGTCGGCCCTATAGCAATTACAAATTACATAATGTGTTTGGGTCCAGCCCAATACAAGTAATACTTATGTTTGATCCGAACTAGCTATTATTTCAACACTCCCTCTCAGCTAGGGAGGATTCTAGCCAAATAACAAATCATCATGGACCTTTCCATGATATCCATCTTGCATTGCCCACAAAGGATGGATCCAAAAACTTTCTTATGCATACCTGCAAGAAATGAATACACACAAATATATAAATACACATCATGAACTTCTTTCATGATATCCATCTTGCATTGCCCGCAGAGGATGGATCCACCTTGCATTGCCCACAGAGGGTGGAGTAGGTCTTTCACCTCAACCTTCCCCTAGAGAAGGATCTAATGTCACCTTGCATTGTCTGCAAAGTGTGGTTCCACCTTGCATTGCCCACAGAGGGTGGTTCCACCTTTCATTGCCCGCAGAGGGTGGAGGAGGTCTTTCACCTATACCTTCTCCCAGAGAAGGATCCAATGTCACCTTGCATTGCCCGCAGAGGGTGGACAATGCAACTTAATGCATCACTAGGATTGAGACTCCCTCTCAGCCAAGGCTGTGTTCTCCACAATTTCAAGCCTATCTTTGAAGTATTCAAACTTCACACAAGCAAGGGGCTTGGTGAGAATGTTTGCAACCTACTCATCAGTGCTGACATATTTCAGCTGTAAGGCACCTCTTTGTACCATATCACGAACATAGTGATAGTGAGTTTCCACATATTTTGATCTGTCATGAAACACAAGATTAGCAGACATTTTAATAAAACTTTGATTATCACAATGAATAATTGTGGGTTCCCAAGGTTGTCCAAACAACCCTACAAGAAGCTTTCGAAGCCACATTGCTTCTCTTGATGCAACACTCGATGCAATATACTCAGCTTCTGCGGTACTCAAGGCTATAGAGGACTGTTTCTTGCTGGCCCAAGAAATCACAACAGAACCCAAACTGAAACAGATACCCGAAGTGCTCTTCCTATCAATAACACTTCCTGTCCAATAAAAATTTAAGTAGCCTTCCAAGGTAACGGGAGTGTTGATTGGATATTTTAGCCCATAGCCAACAATTCCACGCAAGTATCTCAAAATATGTTTGGCTGCAACAAGGTGAACATGCTTTAGCTTGTTCATAAACTGTTTGAGTACACTCACTACATAACAAATGTCTGGTATAGTGTTAACTAGATACATCAATGATCCAATCAATTGTCTGTGTTTAGAAGGATCTGCAAAATCAGAGTTAGCTGCAGATAAACTCAATTTCTTCAAGTTAGTTTCCATAGGAGTAGACATAGGTTTGCAATCCAACATTCCAAATCTCTTCAAAATATCTACAGTATATTTTCCTTGACTTAGAATAATTTCATTAGGTCTTTGCCACACTTCTAACCATAGAAAGTAATTCATTAGACCTAGATCCTTCATTTCAAATTCAGTAGCTAATTCTTTCTTACACCTAATGATGAGACTATTCTTTCTTACACCTAATGATGAGACTATCTTCACCAGTTAGTAATAAATCATCCACATATAAAACCAGAATTATCATTTCACCATTAAATACTTTAAAGTAAAGGTTAGGATCAACATCATTCTTACAAAAACCCTAAACTAACCAAGTACTTATCAATTCTTTCATACCAATCTCGAGGAGCTTGCTTGAGGCCATAAAGAGCTTTCCTTAATCTGTATACATGAATCTGATAACCTTCTAGTTATTCAATATAGACAACAAAAACAATCTTTATATCCAACTTCCAGCCTGCAGCTATAATGGTTCTAATATTAGTATATCTAGCAGCAAGAGCAAATGTTTCCTTATAACTATGAGCTACACATATGGAACTCCCTCTTGATTCTTGATATAAAATTGTGGTAACCAAGTCTCATGAAGATTGCATAATATAAGAATCAATCAAGGAAGGCAACCAACATAAGTTACCATAAATCAAGGATGATAAATGCCTATCTATTCTTTACAAAATGGACCCATAGCACAATAATTATGATCATGGCATACCTTCAAGTGAAGAAACCAAGCTCCCACTTAAGCTTGAAGGCATGGTAATTCAAGAATATCTTGAAGAGAAGCATCAACATGATTAAATATCCCAATAGAATGACCTATCTTTTTATTGACTAGACTTCCACAATTGACAACATATGCCAAGATTGCTCAAAAGCATATTGCCAGTCTATGATCAACTTCAATCATAGTGTAAAGCTACACAACATTCTTTAAATGTGAAATTGTTTTCGATAGTTGAATAATAGAGAGTTAGCTGTGCCTGATCATATCAAAAAACTAAGGCAAGTGTATGCCTTCAGAAAACTTTGACAATCTATTTTACAAAATCCATAAGCAAGGTATATAAGCCAAAATTTCTTTCCAGCCAATGCGTAAAATCAGATATGAGTATCAACCACTCAAAAGGATACACATCGTAGTTTAGCACACGCGTATGATCAAAAGACAACTTCAATAAGTTAGATACCTCATTCATCTTAGGTTTCATCATCAAGAGAATACTTACTTCAAAAAATAAAATAAAAAATGTAATACGTAGTATGCTCAAATTGAAGAGATAATATCACAATGAATATTATGTGAGGATAGTGAAAGCCATGATAGAAAATGTATTTGAGCTAAAGGCAATCCTCTACACAAGAAGAGCAGAGCAAGGTTATAATAAATGTATAACAAAGAACATGAGAGCTTTTATGAAGAGCTGAAGAGAACCAAGTGTTACACAGTCCCAGTCCTACATGCCAACCTTATCATAGAACAGAGAATACAGTCCGTATGATGTTAGGAGACACACCAACAAGACTATTAAGCATTTCAAGATTTAGATAGAATACGATACATCTGAGCTAAGCAACAAGTATCATCAGAAGAAGTAAGGTCATCATTGGGCATAGATACTAAATATGATGGCTAAGACATCTTACCTTTACATGCCTACCACACCAATGATATAAATGACACTATATGTTTTCAACTAAGGTTTCATGTTTCTGAATCTCCTATAATTTTATTCATCTTTCAATCTTCTTATTTGTGTTTGTTGTTATATCATAAAACTCCTAGTTTTATATTTGAATACACATGTTGAAATCTTAAGTGCCAAAGATGTATTTAGATCAATGCATCAATTCGGATCATTACATATTCATAGCAAACCACATCAAATAGGTTGAGAGATAAACATACTAAAAAATAGAGAATAGGGCATAACCAAATACTTATTCAATAATTCAAACTGGATTAGAACAAATTCTTAACACAAGAACAAAGCTTGAATTAGGGTGATTGTTACAAACCCTAGGAAGATAGTTATGCAACCTTTAAAGAAATAAAAGGAATACTAAGATCTGAAAAACAAGTGCACAAACCGACGTGTGAAAGCATCGTCATATGAAGTAGTTAACAAGCAACAGAACCTTGTGCACTAGATAAGACACCAATAACAATAAGGCAATCAGATGCAAATCTCCAAAGCAAGTGGACCCTACAATTGAGAATAGAGTAATGAGAACAACTGAAATCTTATTCTTGCTATTGTCCCATCGATGCCTTCAATTTGTCAAGCAGACATTGTTGTTGAACTTTCTGATTCACCGTAGACTTCTTCAGCCCTAATCTGCACAAGAAGAAGTACAGGTTCTTCCTTCAAGCTGTTAGGCCTTATAGAAGGAACTTGGCTTTGATACCATGTTAAAGTTAGGATCAGACTGAAAGCAATAAGCAGAATTAACACAATAAACACTCAGAACACAAAAGTACCCTGGGAAAACCTCCCTATTGGAGGTGAAAACCCCAGCAACTAAATCTCAGCTTATATTTAGACAATATCAGTATGTGTCTTTACAACTTTGCTTCAACACTTGAAGCAATGTGAACAACAGAATATAACTTCAACCAAGGGCACACACAGTAGTATGAACAGCAGCATCTAAATCTGAACTATGACAAACTTATCTGCAAATATCCTTGACTGAGAATGACGCGCTAATTAGAGAAGACAATTCGCTGGTCAAGGAGCCAAGTTGCAGGCCATGAAGATGATTCACTGCTCCCAGAATAAGTTCGCTGTCCCTGGAACAGAACTCGCTGCCTTAGGAAATGTATTCGCTGATCAGACAGTAGGTTCGTTGGCCTTAGAGATGGACTTCCTGATCAGAAGAAGTCATTCGCAGACCCAGTAAGTGATTCGCTGATGAGATGATACAATTCACTATTCTGCTAAGGTAGATGATCGCAGAACTAACTGAAAATGAGAGAATGAATATGTGCTTGAAGCATGAATGAACTTTGCTTATATATGTGACTTTATCCACCTAATTCATCTTAGGTTGGCTCACAAGGATAACAATTAATAATAATATAATGTCTAAACTTGGCGTCCAATATAGGGTCAACCCCATTACATTTACAAGTTACAATGTTCAATATAGGGTTAGCCCAATTCACAAGTTACAATGTAATATAGGGTTAGCCCAATTCACAAGTTACATCACCCAGTATAGGGCCAGACCAAATTACATGTTACATTGACTATTATAGGGTCGGCCCTATAGCAATTATAAGTTACATAATGCGTTTGGGTCCAGCCCAATACAAATAATACTTATATTTGATCCGAACTAGCTATTATTTCAACAGTTATATTGTCATTAGTTTACTCTTATGATCTTAATGCATACCAATTTAATAACAAGGTAGACAAAATTTGTAATAAATGGGCCCAACTTGAAAAAAGAGGAACAACGATGGGCAAAATTTAGAATAAATAGGCCCAACTTGAATAAAGTGGAATAAAGATGAATGTCACTGAATCAAAGAAATCACTTTTTTTTGATCAGAATTCACCATGAAACAGAAATTGTAAAGCACATTCTAAAAGATCAAGCAGACCCTTCTCATTGCTAGTTTGCCTAAACATTTGTAGCCTACAACCACTGACAACAAATTTACCATCTATGGAGAAAACATGCCTCTTTGCTTCAGAATTTGCAAATGGCAGCTACTACTCTTAGAACTAGATTTTAGCTCCATTTAGCTAATTGCAGAAGAACTTGCAACCAACTCTTATTGGCTTGATCTCACTTTGTGGATGACTACAGAACTTGATATGATCTACCTCAGATGTTTCCTCGCATGGAGACAATTTCAGGGAAAAAAAAGTAAATATAGACTCAGCCATATGTAACCACATATGCTCCTTCCTTAAGGTAATTGTTGTCATTTCATGACACCATTGGTCCATTAGTAAGAACCGATCAGAGAAACGATCCATGGACCAGCGCTGTCCCAGTTGATCAAGGAGAAAAGCAGAAGAATTAGGAATTGTGAAGTGTTGTCTTATTTGGAGGAACTCCCTTCCGTTTGCTTCCCTTTTCTTTCATGTTCCTCAGAATTCTAGAACTTCGAGGTTTTGAGGTTCCTTCTCTTTGCCTTCTCTTTTTTTCTTCTCCGGAACTTTGAAACCCTGAGGTTCCAAAGTTCCCTTCTCGTCTTCTTCCCTTCCTCAGAACCTTGAGGCTCCGAAGTTCCTTTCCTTTAGCCCCTTTTTTTTCCTAGGAACTCCGGAACCTCGAAGTTTCTTTCCCTCCTTGCCTTTTCTCTCTAGTTCCTCGGAACTCCGGAACCTTGAGGTTCCGAAGTTCCCTGCTGCGTCTCTTTCCTCTTCTCCGGAACTCCGGAACCCTGAGGTTCAGAAGTTCCCTTTCCTTGCCTTCTTCGGAACTCCGGAACCCTGAGGTTCGGAAGTTCCTTTCCTCACCTTTTCTCTGTTTTCCGAAACTCTGGAACCTCGAGGTTTCGAAGTTCCTTTCCTCCTTGCTTTTTTTCCGTTCTTCGGAACTCGGGAACCGCGAGGTTCCGAAGTCCCTTCCTTGCTGCCTTTCCCTCTTCTTTGGAACTCCGAAACCCCGAGGTTCCGAAGTTCCTTTCTTGCCTTCCCCACTTCGGGAGCCTGAATTTCCAAAGTCCTCGGACTTCTTTTTGGCTTGCAACACTTTTGGATGGCGTGATCAACACTCAAAGTTTTAAATGCTCCGACGACTTTTGTGACTTATGCACCTTCTCTTGTGGAGCTATAGGGGTGCATTTAACGATTTTGGCAGGATTTTCATCAAGAGAGGTACGGGGCCATGCTTGTTGTGGTAACTTATGTCATGTCTGCATGCTCTGACTTTGGAAGGTCAGTCAATACACCCTTCTCAGGGTTGCCTTTTCAGGATATGGCTAGGTTGCTTGCATGTACAGGAAGTCAGGTGCATGCACTTCCCTGCACTGCCAGACTGACATTTCCCTGCACACACAAGGGTCATGATCACTCTTGTAACGAGTTTTCTATATAAAGGCTGTTGAGCCTCGTTGTAAAGGGTTCTCTCCCTGCTGACTTGAGCTATTCTATGCTCTTTCACTTCTCTTGTATTTATCGTGCATTTTTGCAATTGTAAGTTTGGCCATTGGCCTTTGAATGAATTGAAATCATCATTCTTGCCTTACTTCAACTTAAGGATGTTGTGTATTTGTTCTTACCTTCATTATAAGTGTATGTTTGTGGCTTTCTTTCACATATATGCTGTGTTAATTTATTTCTGAGTGTGACTTGTGGGAATCTTTCTCCCCTCTTGACATTCAATGAATTCTAACCTCCATACATGCGTTGGGATCACTCATACATCTGAAGTTTGTGCATCTCTTGGGTATTTCAGTTGATTCTTTGGGTCATTTTTGGTAGGGAGAGAAACAATCTCTTCTTGGTGCATCACCTCCTTTCATTTTAAGCATTTCTCTCTTTCCTTTTTCTTTGCAAGTTGTTAGGATAGGCTCAGGAGTAAGTTTTGAAGTGTTGACTTGGTTCAACACCTGCTTCTGGATTGAGAAGGAAGCCGGCTTTCTCTGGAGATTCAACCCCCTTGCATAAGGTCCCACACTTTGGGGTTGTTTTCATGTTTCACAAGGTTGCTGAGGGTGCAAGCTTTTGTGATAACAGTAATATAACGTGAAATCTTCTTCCAACTCCTGAAAAGACTTACTCCCTGATGTGATATTCTTATTGGAAGTCATTTTCTCTGCAACCATAAGTCCTTTGTAGCTTCTTTTTTCTGCTTGCTTATCTTTTTCAAGACGTTTCAACTCCTCACACTGTTTCTGTGAGAATAAAATCCTGTAAGACTTTGCCTGAATTTACAATAAATTCATTGAAGGATTCGCCTGAATTTACATTTAATAACCATACGATACAGTACTAATCTGACTACCATACCATTAAACAACAGACTTAGCATACCAACAACCGTCAAATGAACAAATTCTCTGTCACCAACCTCATGGTGGTGATTAAAAATTAGACACAATTTTTACAATGCACTATTTAATGTAAAAATTTCCAGATGCTTCTTTGGGGTAAAACTGAAAACACAAGGTCCAACAGTTGCCTATGCTCATCTCCTTTTTTTCCAAATTATAATGAAGGAGTGTATTAAGTATAAAAAGAAAAGCAAACCTTTTCCCTAAGCTGAACTTTACTCTGAGCTCTTTCTGCGGCATTCATAGCTTCTCGTTCAGCTACAAAAATGAAATAAGTAAACAATTTTTTTAGTTGAATAAACCCACCAAAAACCATTTATGACAGAAGTGAATTTGGGAGAAACCAATTTAGTCCATCTCCTTGTCATATGAGACCCTTTTCTATACAGATATACTTTGTAGACAAATTTAAATCATATAAAGTGGCATTGATAGAAAATCTATCCAGGACATACTGTATATGGTAGCATGACCAAATAAACAAACCTTTCAAGTCAGGCTTCCACTCAACTTTTGTTTTATTCAAATGATTCACAATTTCATCGATATGCTTCTCAACTCTGACAGTTCTGACCTGAATGTGTCAAGAGAAAAGATGATAATTCATGTCAAGATTCAACCTGAGTTAACTTTTAGTGTCTAATACATAATCTTGATTCCTTATACCACTTACTAGAAACATGAGAGAACTTCACAACTAGAAAATAATTGCAGATCTCACATACCTAAAGTGTACCTTCAGAATTATAATAAATAAGAAACCAAAAACAACTATATATAGGGTCCTCAATAAAGTCGAAAGGCGGCATCAACTGTGGCTCTCAGTACCTTCAAGCAACTTGTTTGGCATAAGGAATCAAGATTAGGTATTAGACAGTTATCCGAAAAACTCTTTCATAGTAAAGTAAACCCATCCCATCTTCAAGAAAGCCCATACTCACACCCCAAAATTTACTGTAGGTACATCATTCATCTCAGCAAAAAATTACTGTAGGTACATCGTTCCACATTTGATAATGACAAGCCAGGATCTGGGCATGGCAGCAAAACTCTTTCTTGGGATTGTCTTGGCAAGCCCAAAGATAAAATATTATTTTTATTCATTAAGAAAATTATGGGAAAATAAAAAAACTGATTATTTATTTATTTTCTTTTTCTATTAGTTTCATGCCAAAAAAGGATGAAATAGCAAGTTTGGAGATAAAATTGCAATTAAATTGTATTTTTTGCCTTTTTTTGGTGCCTTGGGATCCATGCTCAAGTATGGAGAAAAACAGCAATTCAGTTCAGATCAGATTGTGAAACATACCAATGGCAGATTACTTGCAAGTCATCACAATTTTCTTCTCCAGTACCATCCAGTGACTAGTGAAAAAAAGTCAGTATTAAAGGGACACATACATTGATATTATGTTTAATATATGGATAAATATAAAAGCCTTGTGAGGACAGGTATCCTTCCACCTAAAACCCACAAATACGTGTGCTGAAGATAGCTTATCCACATGGAACCTGCAGAGAGGCATCCAGGATATAAATATTCAAATGTATCAAATAAAAACAAATTGTCGTTCCTCTGCATAAGCCAAGATCATGCATTCATAAAAGCTAATAACAATTAATATAATAATAGATAATAGGACCTTTGTATTTGGACATTGTTTGCATGCTACTATATGACTGTGAAAAGCAATCATACTTACACATCTATTACACCTTGAAATGGCCCAGAAAACAACTCGCTGATTAACATTTCTATCTAAACTACATGCCTGGGAATGATTCATAGCATTTCTGGGACACATTTGTATCTATATTTTACATCCTGATAGAGCTTCCCAATACGGCTTCTTTCCATTGGAAATTTCTTTTTAGATTTACTTACAACCTTGCCTCATCAGACACAAATGACCAATTTTGAAATTTTAGGGGACTTTCTGCATGGTAAAGGAGTATTTTGAAGGCGAATATGATAGTGTTTGTGGTTTGACATCAAATAAATAATAAGTGCTTGGAGTTGGAGTCTTTAAAGAAATTATTGCTTAAGTGAGGATAGCTAGCTCAGGAACAATATGGAACCCTGTGGAAGATTACTCAAGAAAATTGGGAATTGGAAAGAAAAGTTATTTAGGCAGCAAAACTTATACCAACTCTTAAAATAGAACCGGAGGCTTTTAAAAATTTCCAAAAATCCAAAACAGTCAGAAAGGCTTCTTGGGATGTTGGAAAAGTTTCTCGAAAGCTCAAGGCCCTCTTGAGAAGAGTTTAGGATGGGGAGATATTCTAAAATCTTCAAAACAGCTTCTAGGATTCAGAGACCAAATTCATATCAAAATGACCTGGCATAAACATTACTACTAGTCTTGCTCAATGATTATATGGCAGATTATCGTATAGGGTACAAAAAAAGCAAGGTTAGGTGTGAGATATGGGTTAGTTTTGATGGTGAAGATGGCTCTTAGTCAAAGCTTCTTAGAAAAAAGAGTTCTATACATACTAATGTGGAATTAGCCTTCCCCAGCTGTGCCAGAAAAATCAGAACATCAATTTAAAAAGTTTTCAATCCTCAATAAGGAATTCTTTCATGCTTGCTTTATTAATTAAGTAATATAAAATATTTGAACAACCGCCTAAGAGAACATGCATCCAAGTAAACAAAAACAGAACAACTGTTTTAACAGTCTATTTTGCCTCCACTACTATATAAGTGTTTCTTTTTTCTTCCAAGGTCAACCATTTGTACATGTATTCATGTTGTCCGTCTATTCAAAGGTTTGAGACAAATCAAAACTGATCATGACATAGAGAAACTTTGGGTACTTCCTGGCATCCCTGTGGCAGTAGAGATACTTCTATAAGTAACAAGGCCATCCCAGTCATGTTAGGGCATTTCCCCAATGTCGCCAACAGGGCTACTCCTGCAGGTGTCTCCAGCTTCTGCAGGGCATTTCTGAAGCATTTCTACATTTGACTCCCCTCCCTGTTTCCAAAACTATACATTTTCAGGTGGGATGCTTCTTCATGGAACACTACTATACACTTCAATTTATGCTCAAATGTTAAGTGAAATCAGAAACCTAATTAATGTCTCGGCAAGTATGAGGCTTTTGTATCTTGCATTGGTGAATGCTTGTTTTAATCTATAAAGGTTTTAGTTTTTTCACTCTCATGTAGATATTAAAAATGTTGAAATTGTCTAAGATATTGACTATCCTGGTATGCATCATGCAAGAATCCTTACCTAGTATGTTGTAAGAAAAGGGCCTTTGTTATAAAAGTGGGTTTTAAGGCATTGGCAGGGTCAAATGTGTCTTTGCAGATTACGATTGTTAGACTTAATGTGTCATGATAGGAAGTAACATTATAGAATGGTGGCTTGGGATATCATGCCCATGACCCTTAGTAATCTTATTAGCTATGAAATATATTGTTCAGACTTCAGAGGGATTTTTTAGCCCTTTGCTACCCCGGGTCTTCATTCTAATGATATAATGAGGCAGCTTATGTTATGGGATCATTTTCACCTATTATACTATACAATATATGTATCTTCACTCCTTTGGACACATGCAATATATGAATTGCTGATAGATGCTTATACTAATTAGTGTGTGATCGTTATTTTTTATATTATTCATACGAAATAAAGAGTAGCACTTTGTTGATTTGGTGAATGAATTTATTTTTATGTGATACTTCATTGTGGTCATTGCTCTTCACTATTCAAAATAATAATTTAATAAATAATAAAATTTCTCTATGTGCTATGCTGGGGAGAAGCCTTGTATTGTAAGTATTTGCTTTTCTGTTCAGAGGATATTGTTCTTGATTTTTGGTTACTTTAGCTTTCATTACCAATATATAGTACACCAGAATTGAAGTTCACTAAATATTTAGAGCAATATTGGGACAGAAAAGCCAATTTGTGAAATGACTTAGGCAACGCATTGATCACTTTAGATTGATGTAGTCATCCAAAGACTCATTATGATGCCCTTGCCCTGAAAATAAATTGTATTGTATTTATATTCATTTGCAACATTTGTGGGAAACTCTGTTCTTCTAGTTAAATTTCAGCTTTTTGTAAAAGTTTTGGTTTGAAAATTTAATTTCATTAGTCCTTTAGGTCATGAACATCATATTTTTTCAGTTCTGATGGATTTGAATTGTTACTTCAGTGTACCGTCTTGGAGGTGAAGGTTATAGAAGGTTTGGGAACTACAATTGATGTTATATTGATAAATGGTGTGCTTCATGAAGGCGATCAGATTGTGGTCTGTGGAATGCAGGTGAGCAAGTCTAATAAATACTTGCCATGTTAAGAGTTGGAGTTAGCATAAACATTTGTTTCTTGAGTGGTTATCTGACCTTTGTTATAAATGCATTATTATTAGGGTCCCATTGTAACAACTATCCGTGCTTTATTGACTCCACATCCAATGAAGGAGCTTCGAGTGAAGGTAAGTGACAAATTATTGCATTTCACATTAAAAGGTTTTTAGGATCACAATTTTCTTTGGAAGTTATTTCTATGGAGTGATTTAAAATATTTCTTATGAGTTGTCCATTGTGGTAACCTATATGGTTGTATGTCTTCTTGGAAGCTTTATTATGGTGCTATATTATTTAATATATCCTGTGGCATTGAAGAGTCTGAAAAGTTTTATATAATAAAGGAGAATGGGAGGTATTTGTGATCTACTACATTATAATACAAAAATCCACACTCACAAATTTAGAATACTCAAACCAAGTCACATTGATCATAGTGTTTAAATATAATATAATATAAGCTATTCTTTTGTTTCAGGGATCTTATCAACATCACAAGGAGTTAAAGGCAGCACAGGGAATCAAGATAACTGCTCAGGTATCAATTTCAGGCTAATAAATTAATGTATATGAGCGTAAATTTTCAAATTTATGTGGACAAAATAAAATTTAGCTGCAATTTCTTGATTTCAGGGTTTTGAGCATGCCATAGCAGGAACCCAGTTATATGTTGTTGGACCTGATGATGATTTAGATGATGTTAAGGAAGAAGCAATGCAAGATATAAACAATGTAATGTCTCGGATTGACAAGAGTGGGGAAGGAGTTTATGTTCAAGCTTCAACTCTTGGATCTTTGGAGGCTTTACTTGAGTTCTTGAAGACCCCAGCTGTGAGCATCCCGGTTAGTGCAATTGGTATTGGGCCTGTGCATAAAAAAGATGTCATGCGTGCGAGTGTAATGCTTGAGAAAAAGAAGAAAGAGTACGCTGCAATTTTGGCATTTGATGTCAAAATTACTCCCGAAGCTCGGGAGCTTGCAGATGAAGTTGGTGTCAAAATATTTGCAGCGGACATTATTTATCATCTGTTTGACCAGTTTAAAGCATATATGGACAATCTTAAGGAGGAAAGGAAAAAGGAGGCTGCAGAAGATGCTGTTTTCCCCTGTGTCCTGGGCATTTTGCCAAATTGTGTTTTTAACAAGAAGGATCCTATAATTGTTGGTGTTGATATTCTTGAAGGCATTGCAAGGGTTAGTATCTAAAATTAGTTTCTTTGGTATGACTTGTGCATGTAAAAGATTGTTGTATTTTTGCATAAAGCCATATGTGGTGATTGCATCTACAGATTGGCACGCCATTATGTGTTCCCACAAAAGATTTCATAGATATTGGCAAAATAGCTTCAATTGAGATCAATCATAAAGCTGTTGACATGGCTAAGAAGGGTGAAAAAGTTGCCATGAAGGTACTTTGAGAAGCTGTCTTTGTTGTTAATTTTCTATATGATTTTGGATACTATATTTGGAAATGTCTTTGTTAATCAATTATCATATAAACTTTACAGATTGTTGGGAGTAATGCTGATGAAGCACAGAAAATGTTTGGAAGGCATTTTGAAATGGAGGATGAATTTGTGAGTCATCTCACTAGAGGATCCATAGATATATTGAAAGAAAACTACAGGGTAAGGTTATTGGATATCCACATTAACATAGTTTTACTGTGTAGCAACTATGCATTTTATGATTATAAAACATTGGTTCTTTTTATTTTTGGCTGATAAAGCAACTTTTCAATGTCTAAACTGGAAATTTTTCTTTTTGTTTCAGGATGATTTGTCCAATGATGATTGGAAACTTGTGGTGAAATTGAAAAAGCTGTTAAAAATTCCTTAAGCCACTACTAATGATGCATTGTGGGATGGAACTTTGGATTGGAGCAAAACTCCGATGAAAATGGAAAGATGCACCCTGCAACATTACAGACACCACATTCAGGATTACAAATGGTGAACTTTGTTGATACCAGAACAGTAGCTTCTGCTTCCTAAGTTTCTGCATCCTAAGCTTCTTCTATATGTTTTGCTATGTGGTCTATGTGCTGCATATCTGGCTACAATAAGACAGTAATGAATTTCAGATCCTCTCTATGCAGGAGGGCATTTGAATTTCTCTGCTGTTTAGCACGTTTTCTGAAATTTAATAGTCTGAAGGGGCAAGTGCGGTCTTGCCACATGAGAAATGGAAGAGATTGATTCCAAGAGTATAGATTTTGTGTAATGATCTGTTTTATGATTTCTTCAGGTAATGAGGAAAATATCATGAAAATGTTGTTTTAAATAAAATCATGTTTTACCGCAATTGTATGAAACCAAAAATATTTCCATGTTGATGATGCCATACCAAATGGTCTCAGTATTTTTTGTCACTTTTCTTTGTCTTGTTTCATTTACCTATTGGCCGATTCTCAAATAGACAATGTTGGCCCAAATTTATCAATCTTTACTTGGCAGCAACATAAAAAAATATAGTTTTTCAAATATGCTCAATGTGTATACCATATTTTATTTGTTCTAAAGGAATTTATGGTTTCTTATATTTGGTTGCACAAATAAATTGTTGTAGCAACGTTCAGGTCCTGGACTTGTGCTTGTTGCATAATATTTGGAAATAGAAGTGTAGAATGGATAATTCTACTGCCACCCCCTTTTAAGAGACACATAAATGTAATGGAATTCAAAAGATCATGCTGAATGCATCTTGTGTTTTTTTCAATTAAAGGAAAGGCCTCATTGGAATGGATGTGGATAAGCAAAGAGGGCCCAACTAAGAGTATCATATAGATTGTATTTTAACCGCTATGAATGAATTGATTCCCAAGTCTATATGGGTATATCAGGGTGCCACAACTTGCTGGGTCTTTGGCAGATTTGTTGAGTCTTGAGCTGAGCTGATTTGGAAATGTTTTGTTTAAATATGGAGGATAAAGCAGCACCTTTTGAAGGATGAGCTAGAAATCATGGTTCAAAAACCAATTCTTTCCAATCAGCAGATTGAGGTTGAAGAAGCAGTCCATCAAACTGAGACCAGCAAGGATAACTCGAGTTTCATTCATACAAGGGGGTGCCCTATAAGGCATCTAGTCCATTTGCAGGCCAAGAAGATAACACAAGACAAACTTATACCCAAGCTCGAAGCTTCAATTGAAGAGCATCATTCTCAGCTGGCCTATGCTCTTTCAAGCAGCAATATGAATGAACAAAATGAAAAGGTAATCCACTTTATTTTCATTCTTGGAGCAGTATTGCAGCTTTTTGTGAAACACCTCTTCATCTTTCATCTTTTCTCAGCTGTTTATCAGCATGTAATGCATCCCAAGTTGCGGAGAAAAGGATCTTATTTCCAAATACCAGTGAATGGTTTTGTGTGACCAAGTTTCATTCTTGGATAGGTTAGGATAGTATAGGTTTCCTTCCAGTTTTTCATTCCTCTAAGTGCTTATGCACGTGTTTCAGTTTGTTATCCCAGCTTTGTAGTTAGTTTTGCTGCTGTTCAATGCTTCTAACAGCAAGGTCAAGGTCTGAAGCTGTGTTTCCCAAGCCATATCAATGACTCCTATGCCCAATGGATGCTAGGCAATTGGTCCTTCATGCTTAGTAGGCAAGCATCCCTGAGAGGTCACCAAAATGTTGCGTATTTTTGACTTCAGTTAAAAAATAAGCCTTATAGGGTCCTAAGTCTTTCATGGTTTTAAAATTTTTGAGAGCATTTTTTTAAATTTTCCCTTTTTGTGCTTTTGGAGGGAATTCAAAAAATTTAAAGAAAGTAAAGGTTTATACCATGATATTGAATAAAGGACTTGAATATCCTCTTCCCATGTAGATGTCTTTGCTTTTGCATGGAGTATCTTTCCATGTATGATAAGATAGAGCTAGGGTTTGTTGAAGGAAGAAAGTTTCAGTTGTTATCTAAAAGAAAGCCTTATTTTGTTGCAAAGTTATCTTCATGCAAGCTTTTGATATTGGCTGGAATCTCAAACAGAGGCTTGAAGATGTTTTTTCATGCGTAAATCATGCATATATCTTTGGCGGCAAGGAAAATGAAGGGGTTTATTTAACACATTTTCAGTGTTCAACGGAGTACTGTAAGAGCTATCTCAGAGTTTAAACATAAAAACTGCATTATGATCAAGAGAGATGTGCATGGGAAAGCTTTCATTCTCCCAAAAGGAGCCATGCACGGTATTCTTCAAGGAGACAGGTTTGCCTCACTTCCTTAGAACCCTCTCACTACAAAATAGAAAGAATTCAATCTTATGTGTATGAGTAAAAGGGGATGTTTTATTACTAATGATTTCCAAGTATTAAGGAAGAAGGTTTTGTTATCATATGCATGTCTCAGTAAGCTTTCCTTATTGAACCATTAAAGGGTTTCTAGTCTTAAAAGATCACAGCCTAAGTGATAAAATGAATAGAAAAACCTTTACAAAGCATCCACATGTAGAGCAGATTCAAGAAAGAATAGGTTTGAGACAAAAGCTCTGAGACAATAAAGAGGATTCATGAAGAGAATGACCCTTTGCACTGTCAAAACAGAGGATCACATTGAGAATGAACAGCAACTCATAAAGTAGCAGCCAAGATTTGGATCTGAACAATCCTAAATAATGAGAGTCCCTTTTGGCTGATAAAGTGGTGTCTAACAGAGCTCCAAAAGATCTCAAGACTTGTTGATGACAAATAAAGCAAAAGGAGTATAGTGTCATATTCAATGGATAATGCAGCCCTGAGCCAGCAAAGACAGTGAACAATAGATAAAGTGCAGATCAACAACGAAGAGATCAATGCAAACACAGGCACAGTCAGTCATGACTTGGAAATTTTCATGAAGTCTACAGTATTCAGCATATTGTGAAAACATTCAATTAAAAACAGTGAGCATAGAGCATTCAAAGGCTTTGACAATAAAATACTCCAGGTTTGTAATGCCCTAGAACAAGTTACAACAAGAGGAAGATGCAGAATGTTGCAAGCCAGAGTCTTGTTTGATAAAGACAGCAAGTATGAAGAAGCCATTCATAATATCATAGTGATACAAAGCCTCACAAAAGAATGGAGGATAAGTTATAATTTGTCTTAAGTGCAGAGATAATATGGAAGCCCTAGCATTGGAGGCATAAGAAAGACACAGTCAATTTACAGCCCAAAGTGCAAAGAAAGCAGACAAAGGACTTCAAAAGGCATATGTACCGAGAGATCTCAAAGGGATAGATTTGCAGGTTAGTGAACAGAGAGGTCAGGCTTTCACTATGAAAGGAACTTGTCATAACACTTAGAGAAGCTATAGCAATACAAAGGGGAATATACAGGTTAAAAGAATCATTCCTAGCCTGTAGGATAGAGCATGAGACCCTAATGAGGTCATTGAACAGTGAATAACAATAATGGGGGATGAATAGAAATAATAGTGTCATCACAGAGTAATCAGCCACCAAGGACAGCCTAAGAAAGATCATGACAGAGGCATAAAAGCACAATAGGCAGGCTATATCAGAATAAGAACTCTATGTAAATCAAAGAAAAGTGTCATGACAAGGTCATACACAGTGAGACGGTTTCCTGTAGCAGAATTATTGAAGCTTCAAAATCTTAAACAGTATAGTCCTTGGCATGATTAATAGAGCGCCCTTACTGTAGCATCAAGATCAAAGATCGGTCAAAGGACAATATTCGGTGATCAAGAACAAAGATCTCAAAATACCATGGTGACAGTAGAGAACAGTCCCAGTGGTCATCTAGCAACCCATAGTTCTAGTATATAAAGCAAAAGGTTTATGAGGGAAAAGATCATTATCAAAAGAGCAGTCCAATCATCAGTAGCAGATCTAAATCAGAGCTACAAAAGACAGCGATTTTTGTGCAAAGGGAAGTGAATAAACACACTCCTATTCATAAAGAATAGCAAACATCATAACAGTCAGGTTAAGGACAGCTACAACAGGCCAATGGTCTAAATCAAAGACACAATGATACAAAGAAAAATCAGTAAGTACAACCTTTCAAGAAGCCTCTCAAAAGGCCTTATGACAGCACAAAAAAAAATTCATGGAGATTGAGTACCAAAAATGCAGTGCTACAGTCATTAGACATAAAGGGGATAACAATGAGAGCAGCTAAGAGATGTCAAAAGAAGATAGTGCAGTCATAAAGAAAAGTTGAGACAGGGAATGCAGTAGTAGACCTTTGAAAAAGAGAAGATCATTTGTAGTCTAAATAAAGAAGATCACTGGTGAGGTAGAGGGCAGTAACATCAATCCCCATGCCAAAGAACAATGGATGATATCAATGAAGGGTCTAACATTTGTATTAATCATCAAGATAAAGGGACAGCTTATCACCATATCAAAGCGATCAGTCAAAGCATTTTGAAGAATAAGAGACTGATCACAGTCATAAGTATCAAATAGCAGCAATCTCAATATAATAAGCAAGGATTGTAACAGGGATCATAATGGTCGATCAAACACAAAAGTAGCAGCCAAGGTACCTTAGCAGTCATTATAGCCCTATAAGGAGCTAGGTTAAGTCACAGTAAGAAGTGAAATACAGTCAAAAAGCATTGGCAGGGATATAAGGGTTTAAAAGGCAAAGTCTAAAGAGCAGTTCTATGGTAAGAATATAGGTACAGTCAATCTAAGGATCTCAGACCAGTCAATCACAATGCGTATCTCAGAGCAAATCAAAAAGGTTACAGTGATTGCAAAGACAGTTAAAAGGCACAAGAGAATCAGGCCAAACACCTGGAACAGTCAAAAAGGCAGTAAAGTGCATTACTAGCCCATAAGATTCCTTCAAGAACAGTGAGAAGAATGCCACAGTGCAGTGATAAAGTAGCTCTTAGCTCTGTCATAGTAGTCAATGAAAGCCATTGGGTTATAGGTATTGCAGCCAAGAGTTTTAGCAGACCTATGACAGTGAAAGGGCATCAATAAAAGCAGTGATTATAACTGTCACAGTCAACACAAAGCACAGTGGTCATTTGACATTAACCATGAGCAAATAATTGATAAATCAGTATCCAGAGGTCTTGTTGTGAAGGCATACTCTCAAGATTAATATGTATGAACAGTCCTATAAAGATTTGATAAGGCAGTGAGCACGATAAGCTCTTAAGCAATTCTTGTCAATATCAAAGGTAGAAATTGCAGTATTAATCTATGATCAGTTCAAGAGATTTGAAGGAGTTTGAAAAGAAAAACCACCAGTTCACAATCAGTTAGCAGGGCTATCAAAGACACCTCGGTTAAATCCTAGGAAAGAGGAGATTTTTTGGTGAGTTTACAGCAGTTCATGATCAGTTTTGACTCCTCAAGGATTGGTTATCACTTGACATGGCCTTTAAAGCAGTTAGACTTTACTTTCCAGCAGTTACAAAGCCCTTTTTGCATGGTATCATCTCAAATTCGACCCCAAAGTGATAGCTCATGCAAGATGAAGATATTTTCAAGAAAGAGACCTTCAGTTTGACCCCAGTCCAAGAAGGTAGAAGCAGTTCAACCTCAGTTCACCTTCAGTTGTTTTCAAGGCCTTCTTTCATTAAGACTTCTTCTTTCTTTTTCTCAGTTAATTCCTTTCTGTCTGCCTTTTGCTTTCAGCTGGGCATGAGCAGCATTGTAGCTCACTGAAGCATTTTTAGTTGTAAGAAATTCCTTTATATTTCAATAAAAGCAGCAATTTTCCTTCTTAATACTTCATGAGTTGAATATGAATGATTGATTTGATGAAAATTTCTGTGATTCATGCTTTGAATCCTTTAATTTTGTCTCTTTTAAGCAGTTTTGAGTCGAGAAGATGCAAGATTAATGCAAGTCATAGATTTTGTAAGTTAATTTTTATAGTTTGAATTTGAGAAGACAACTTGTTTTCCTTTATGTAAGCTTTGAGATTAGCCCCTTTTTATGAAATACTAATGTATTACTTGCTTAGTTGAGTTGTGATGAATGAGTCTTCTTTGTTGAGAGGTATTGTGAGTCAATGTAGCTGTTTAAGCTTCTAAATCATTTGGTGCATCACTTCTTAGGATAGGTTTCCATTCAAGTTTTCTTCCTATCCCTTTTCCCATCAAGTCAAGTTTGCAGGAGGTTTCATCAGAGAACCGACTCGCTCTGGAGGTTGATTTCCACAATAGGCAACCCACAAGCCTGAAAATCTTCCAATATTTCACAAGATTGCTGAGCTTTCTGCTGAGTATTCACGGGTGCAATCTTGGTGACAACAGGAATTTGTCAAAAATAGCCAAGATCAAGAGGCAATGGAAAGCACAAATACAAGAGAGAAATAATATGTGGCAAGAACAAACTGTATTTCTATCAAGATGCAAAATATCCAACTAACTGAGTGAGTTGATTGAATTGAATTATTTCATACAATGTAGACGAGCCTGCTTATAAAGACAAGGCCATATGGATATGTGAGCACACAATTATGACGTGGCTCAATGAAAACAAGGGTAGGTAGGAAAAATAATAGAATATTCCACTAAAGGTGGATCACCCACCGAAGGTGGAGTGTAACAACAAGATAAGAACACAAAAGGTGGAATTTCTCCTACAACCACACTGCCCTAGGTGCACACTTCCCTAAGTGTCTCATATGTAAATTCCAATGCATGCACTGTCTTAAGTCAACTTAAGTAAAGTTTAATTATGAGACATAATTTACACCAACATTTGTGCCAGTTTCGCTAGGCTGGGACTCTAGACCGGGCCAGCCAAAAATTAGAAAAAGTTTCTGCCTTATTAATGCAACTATTTAGGCACATTGGACTTTGATGTCTCTAGAGTGAGGTTCTAACAGTTTCAGAACCTTGAATGGTACTCGACATACTTGATCCTTCATATTTGATCCTAGGAGTTTGTATGTCATCTGATTTATGCATGTTGCAGAGCTTGGGAACACTCAAATAGATTCTCAGCTCCTCTGTTTGGATAATTTTCAGATTTCACTATCCTTTGTTATGGAATATTCCTTAATGTTATACTTGAACTGTTGCTGAAGAAGCCAGTAGAGTGGACGGACTGGTACCTTGTTTTCCCAACTGGGGACATTCCTAGCTGCCACTGTACATCTGATTTGGTGGGTTCTCTTGTTCACTTTCAAACAGTCTATTCTTTTTACTCCAGGGCATAAGGAGTTGGTTCTAAAGCATCTGTGGCTGTAATAGAGAACTCTCCTCATTTATTCACACTCAGCCTCTATAATTTAAGGACCTTACTGCTCTTTATCCAGCACACTTATAAGTCTTTGTGTGATTGCTTTATTGCAGTTCTGTTGAGCACTTTGAGGATTGCATAGTGTATCGCTTTTAGCAATTAGGACTTCATTTTAGTCTCTCATTTGTGCATGTCTGCACATAAATGTTTCACCTTTTGGTGATTGAGAATGGTGAAGTTCTAGGTTCTCTTGCCTTACGCTATAATACTTTAAAAAGGAAAATGAAAGAGTTTCTATTTCAGTTGAGACATAGGAAACTAGGTGAATTGCTAATCTAAAGTAGTCTTTCATTTGATGTTCCTCACTTGCTATATCACACCATAGACCTTGATTTATTATATTTTTTTTCAGTCTAGTTGACCTATTCTGGGCTGAGTTACTGGGTTTGGCTGTTTCAGGCCCCATGCCCGGACCGGGTCCAGGTTCGGGTATGCATAGGGTGCAACATGGGTGTGCCCCAGAGGCCCTGGGCCACACCCGTGCGAACCCCGGAGCCTTACCGGCAAGTGACTTGAAAAACATTAGACACTTCAAAACATGACTTAAAATTCATCTTATATTCGAACAGGTATAGGGAATTTTTTTTTTCAGTAAAATGCATTCGAAAAACATTTTTTTCCCACCCTGATTCAGTTTTTTCTCCGTTCCGCGAGTTCCAATAACATAGAAATCCCTAGGGAAGGGATACAGGGGGCGAGATGAACAAATTATTACTGGCTGTCATATTCAGGTGAGGCCCATGTCTAATAGGTGGAGCTGCGGAGCATAAACAAATGAAATTTTTGTCTGTCAAAGCGTGTTTGCAGGTCTCGACTCCATGTTATTTATATATATGTTAAAATGTTTAATGTAAATTAAAGTCACATTAGAGTCTTCGTATTTTAAGATATGTAAATCGAAGTCCTATTAAAGTCATGTAATTTAATATATATGTTAAAATATCTAACATATGTTAAATATGTCTTCCTACCATGCATATCTAATATAGTTTATTGAACTATTCAAATATATATATTAAAGTCATATATTTAATATATTTATGATTTATACAGTAATAATATTTAAATCAAAATTTTGAACAAATTTATATTATAATATTTTAAATTTATTATAATATATAATATATTCAAATTTAATATAATACTATTTTATTTTTTAGATTTATTATTTATATTAAAAAAATAAATTTATATAGGATGAATTTAATCCGAATTTTATATGAATTTTATTGTTGCTGAATTCGATTTCAAACCTTATGACATATATATATATATATATATATATATATATATACAGACAAACCTGACCCACGAACCCTATTAGAATATTTAATTCTATGTTAGTCACCCATTTTTAGTTCCTTGTTTAATGGTCATTTACTTTTTTATGTAAATTAGATTTTAAGCTTAATTTAGTTTAGCTCTTTAGTCTTTTACTTCAACGATTTGTTCTAATTATAGAACATCGTCTTGTAGACTCTTTATATACGTGTGTATATCATTCAATGTAATTATCTGATTATTGAATCATTCATTCAATTTATTTTTCATGGTATCAGAGCATGAAATTTTCGAAAGATTTTTTTATTAAAATTTTTGGAAAGTTTTTTTAAGAGATTTTTTCAAATCTTTTTCTGGGCGAATTTTTTTTTTTAGAGATTATTTTTTAAAACAAAAAAATCATCACAGGTCTTCTCTGAAATATTGCAGGGTTCATGCAGTCAGTTTTTTTTTGCAGATTTATTTCCCAGATTCGAGGGTTCGTGTTATTTTGCAGGGTTTTTACTAGATCATGGGTATTTTTCGCCATTTTTTTTTCAGACTTTGTAAGCACGATTTTCGCATTTTGAAAATAGCGATTTTGCTGCAGCGGTCGCATTTCCATTCCGGGTTTTTTTTTGGCATGATTTTCTTGGTTTTTCAAACCTGCGTTTTTTGCGATCTGTTTTTTTCCAGCGACGGGCGGATTTGTTTCGCGATTTCCCATGCTTTTTCGGCGTCAGCGGCAACTGCTAACTTAAGCCACGATTTAAAAGTGTATCGCGTTTTTTGGCGCTCTGATTTTGGGCTTGGTATAGCGATTTTTGCCTGTGTTTTGTCCGTGATTTCTGTTTTTTTGTGGGCGTCGGGTTTTCCGCGAATTTTGGTGTCTTTTGGGCGCCGATTATTATGTAAATCCGACCTAGGGTTTCTGATCCTATTTTTTGTACCTTTTTTTTAAATCGTCTATATTTTTCTGCTTTTTTACAAAAATCAGAGGTATTTTTTTTTTGGCAAATTATTATTTTTTTCTGATTATTTTTAGGAAAAATTTCAGGTTTTAAGTTTGCAGTAAATTTTAATTTATGGGTTTCTCCCAAACCTCGAAATTTGTGCATTGGGATTCGTGCTAGAATTTCCCTCTAGGGTTTCAATTTTTTTTGGCAATTGCTTTTGTCTCTTGCTTTCACTCAGTTGACCTCGTTCAACCTCGATTTCCGTGATGGCATCTTTAACCAACATCATGTTGGAACACAGTCAGAAGTTCAACGACCGCAACTACAACAACTGGAAACAACGCATGTTGACCATTTTTGAGTATCGTTGCCTTGATCAGATTGTTTTGGGCAAGGGTTCTCAACCTACAGCAGCAGGTCCCGACTAGGGTAAATTTGATGAGTGCACTCGAGAGGCTGTCATGCTCATCAAGTTATCAGTCACAAATGATCAACTCCCCTAAGAGCCTTCAGGTAAAACAACGAAAGAGATTTGGGATCTCTTGAAAGGTCTTCACGAAACATCCGACAAGAGCCGAGCTTTCTTTTTGAAGAATATGCTGTTTTCTATCATGATGGATGAGAAGACATCTATCCAGGCACATCTTACGAAGATAAAGGACATCCATGACCGGTTGCAAGCTATTGGCCGCACCATGGCTGAAGAGGATATGGTAGTGACCACGCTGAAAAGCCTTCCCAGATTCTACGAGCATTTCATTGATACGCTCAATATCACTTCTGCTGGTGTTGATTTGAAGTTTTATGATATTTGCATAAAGCTTCTACAACAGGATCGATGGAAGCAACAATTTGGAAGCAGCACTAGTTCGTCCACTGAACAGGCTTTCACAACCTCAGCTTCGTATAAGAACAAGGGTAAAGCTCCGTCCTTCTAGCAGAAAGGGCAAGGTCAACAGGCTTTCACAACCTCAACTTCGTATAAGAACAAGGGTAAAGCTCCGTCCTTCTAGCAGAAAGGGCAAGGTCAAGGTCAAGGTCAACCTCAATAGTCTTCGAAGAAGAAGAGCTTATAGTGTTCCGACTGCCATATATATGGCCATTTGGTGAAAGATTGCAGGAAATTGATAGCATCCCAACAATCCAAACAGGGAGGGTCCAAGCAGAAAGCCAATTCTGCCATGCATCCTGATCAGAAGGAATCTGCCTTCTATGCGTTCATGGCCCAAACCTCATCTGATGATGTTCAATCATCAACCTGGTACATAGACTCTGGAGCCTCTCAACATTTTACACATTGTCGGGATTGGTTTACAGAGTACATGCCTTTCACTGATTCAGTGATCTTTGGTGGAGGCGAAGAGTATACTGTTGTTGGCAAGGGCAATGTTCAGATTTCATCTGGTGGGAGGGATTTGATATTCCTCAATGTATACTTTGTACCTGGTATGAAGCTCAATCTACTGTCAGTTAGTCAGATTATGCAGCATTCACCATAGCTGGATGTTGTTTTCGGGTTGGACAAGTGCAACATTGTTGACAGGGAGACTCGCACTACAGTTGTAGTTGGTATTGAGGATCGTGGTCTTTATAGACTAGTTGATTCTATTGGTTCTCAGGAGCTGGCCATGGCAGCTAGGAGTACTTCCATCAAAACACTCTTTGGCATCAACGATATGGGCATCTAAATGTCCACTATCTCTCTCAGTTGGTTCGAGAGGATCTAGTCGTAGGATTACCTGAGATTCAAACTCAGAATCATTGAGTTTGCGGAGTGTGTCAAGCAACATAGGACTCCGTTTTCAGATGGAGATGCTTGGAGAGCATCCAAGGTCTTGTAGCTCGTTCATGCGGACATCTGTGGTCCCATGAACACTTTAGTCACTGGATGTAGGTATTTTCTATTATTTGTTGATGATTTCAGCAGACGCATGTGGGTTTATTTTCTTATGCAAAAATCAGAGGTGTTCACCATGTTTCAGAAGTTTAAGGCCTTAGTGGAAAAAGAGTCTGGTTGTCAGATAGTCACTCTTCGGTCTGACAATGGAGGGGAATTTTGTTCTATAGAGTTCACCAACTTCTGTGCATCACATGGCATTAAGCGTCAGCGTACCACACCTTACACCCCTTTGCAGAACTGTGTTGTTGAGCACATGAACCGTACAGTCACTGAGATGGCTCAATCTATGTTGGAGCATAGAAATGTTCCAAAACACTTTTGTGCAGAAGCGGTCTTCATTGCAGTCTTACCTTCTGAACCGATCTCCCACAAAGGCCGTTAAGAAGATGACTCCAGAGGAAGCTTGGTCTGGCAGGAAGCCCAAAATTAGTCATTTGAAAGTTTTTGGCTCTACAACTTATGTTTGGATTCCAGATGCCAAGCGCACCAAATTGGATTCAAAGAGTCAGAAATTGATGTTCACCGGCTACAGTGACAAACATAAGGCTTATCGGCTGATTGATATAGCCACTGATCGTCTCATATTCAGTCGCGATGTAGTATTTGATGAAGAACGAGGGCCTTTTCAGCCTTCTTCTCCTGATTTGAGCGCTGAGTATCAGCCTCCAAAGGCTCCAAGTATGGGTGTTCGCCTTCCCTTACCTCCACTTGATGGGAGGGATTCAATTGACTTTATAGTTGTGGGGTCTCCCAGGCATGACATTGCACCACCTGACTTTCCTCAGGACCTTTTGGATCCTCATCTAGAGGACCTTGCTCCAGATATTCCAGGTAATCTTATTCATCTTGCAGTAGATGTTGGTACTTCTACTCTCCGGCCTAAGTGGTGGGCCAAGACCATTGGTGATCTTCATGATGATGAGCTCATTGAGGGTAGATTAGTTAGAGGTAAGAGCAAACAAAACATAGTTAATTTTGCTCTTATGGCCAACATTCACAGTATTTATGAGCCTCAAACACATACAGAGGCTAAAGGTGTACCTGAGTGGGAAAAGGCTATGGTAGTTGAGCAACACAGTCTTCTGAAAAACAACACTTGGGTATTGTCAGATCTTCCTCCAGGGAAGAAGCCCATTGGCTGCAAATGGTTGTTTAAGTCAAGTATAAAGCTGATGGAACCCTTGATAAGTACAAGGCTCGGTTAGTAGCAAAAGGGTTTTCATAGGAGGGCATCGACTATGAGGAGACATTTGCTCCCACAACCAAGATGAGTACCATTCGGCTTGTCCTCGCTCTATCAGCTCAGTTTGGATGGAAAGCCCATCAAATGGACGTCAAGAGTGCCTTTTTCAATGGTGATTTGCAAGAAGAAGTCTACATGACGCAGCCTCCAGGTTTCAAGGTTGTCGGTAAGGAACACCAGGTATGTAGACTAGTCAAAGCACTCTATGGCCTCAAACAAGCTCCTCGTGCATGGTACATAAAAATTGATACGTACTTGATTGATCAAGGCTTTCAGAGGAGTCCTTCAGGTCCCAATTTATATGTCAAACATACTAGTGATGATATTCTATTTCTAATTGTTTATGTTGATGATCTCATCGTTACTGGCAATGCAACACATTTGATCATGCAGGTCAAACAAAATTTGTGTAAGCATTTTGATATGATAGATTTGGGACTTATCCATTATTATCTTGGTGTAGAGGTTTGGCAGTCTAATCGCCACATATTCATTTCTCAGTCAAAGTATGCTAAGAGCCTACTGGATAAGTTTCGAATGTAAGATTGCAAACTTGCATCTACACCTATGGAGATAGGGCTGAAATTATCAACCAAATCAGATTCACTTGTAGTGAATGAGTCTTCATTCAGGCAACTAGTGGGCAACCTCATCTATCTCACCGCCACTAGACCTGACATCAGTTATGCTGTGAGTTATATTTCTCGCTTCATGTCAGCCCCAAAAGTTGAACATTGGGTTGCAGCAAAGCGTGTGCTTAGATATGTGAAGGGCACTCCTGATTTTGGCATTCTGTATAACAGAAGCAAAGATCCTAGGCTGGTTGGTTTCATAGACTTAGATTGGGCAGGTTGTGTTGATGACAGAAAGTCAACTTCTGGGTATGTTTTCAGCTTGGGTACAGGTGCAGTCACATGGACCAACAAGAAGGAACAGGCAATAGCTCTTTCCTCGACTGAAGCAGAGTATCAGGGAACTGTTAAGGTAGCATGTGAGGCAATTTGGCTACGTAGGATGCTTGCAAACATGCAAATGTCTCAACCAGGACCTACTCCCTTGTTTTGTGATAATCAAGGGGTTCTGAAATTAGCCAAAAATCCAGTCTTCCATGAGCAGACAAAGCATGTGGAGCTTCACTGTCATTTCATCCGCTAGCATGTTGAAGATGGATCAATGATACTGCAGTACATTCCTACAGAAGATCAGATTGCATATATCCTCACCAAGTCCTTGAGCCCGGCAAAGTTTCTCAAATTTAGAGGGCAGCTTGGTGTGATAGATAGCATGACCATTAAGGGAGGATATTATAATATTTAATTCTATGTTAGTCACCTATTTTTAGTTCCTTGTTTAATGGTCATTTACTTTTTTTATGTAATTAGCTTTTAAGCTTAATTTAGCGTTTAGCTCTTTAGCCTTTTACTTTAACGATTTGTTCTAATTATAGAACATCGTCTTGTAGACTGTATATAATAATATATACATGTGTATATCGTTCAATGTAATTATCCGATTATTGAATCATTCATTCAATTTATTTTTCAAACCCAAAGGGCAAATTTTTTTTTGCCCAACCCACAAACTGGGTTCGCATGCTTGAACCCGAGTTGGTAACTTAGATTCTGGGTATTTTGGGGACATTAATATAGTTTATTTCTTTCCTGTCCTGCCTGAGGAAACTCCAGTGATCTAGATTCTGGAATCTACTGAAACACTCTTCAATGCAACAAAAAATATTAAAGAGGCAAAATCATTTCCTGCTCTAAACTTTCCCTAGATTTAAAGGCAACTGGTCTAGCCTTTTCTTCCCATTTCTGAATGTCTCTATTCCCTAACATTGTGCAGAATATCCTGCCTATTCTTAGGCTACCTCATTAAATTATTCATCATATAGAGCTCTCCTGCATGAAAGAATGGAAGAAACATCATTAAATGATTCATCATAGAGAGCTCTTCTTCTGCATTTAGCTACATTCTCTTGCCTTATGCTAACATGCATCAAAATGGAAAAGTAAAAAAGCTATTATTTTTTTTCCAACAGTAAGTTGAGACATTGGAAACTTCTTGAATGGTTAACCTAATCTAGGCTTTCATTCGAGAAATAGGAAACTCGGTGAATGGTTAACCTAATGTAGGCTTTCATTTGATGTTCATCGCTTCTTGCACAAAATCACACCATAGACCTAGACTGTAAATTTGTTAGAAGTTTCTTCCATTATTTCAGTTTCATATTTCTGGTCATTCGGGGACATTAATATAATCTATATCTTTTTAGAATTGCTTGATGGAAATGCCAGTTGATCTAGATTCCATAGTCTACTAGCTCAGGGCACCCTAATATACCAAAAGAAATAAAATCGTTTGCTACCATAAACCTTCCCTAGATTTATGGGTTATCTGGGCTAAACTTTCCCTTCTGTTTCTGGACGCCTCTTACTAAAAAATGTGCAGTATCGTCTGCTTTTATGTCACAGGTCACCTCATTAAACAAATCATCATTAGGGCATTCCTTTTGGATCCCAAGGTTTAAGATGTATTTTGTACTTCGTTGCTTCCTATGGGTTGTTATTAGTGCACTATTTCAGTCATATCAGATCCTAATAGCCCTATTCCAGCGTGAAGTCAAGTGTGCAGACCTTTAACAGCTCATATTCACTTATTTCCAGGTATCTCTTTGTTGTGCGTCAAGTTGTATTGATTATCATTGTTAATTGGCATCAACTTGGGGAATTATAGCAGTTGTCTTTCATACCAGCATTTATTATCAGCAGTGAACCTTCTTATTATGTTGTTTAAGATGCAAATGTACTGACATTGTAATGCTATGAATGGTTACTCCGTTGTAAGCTTACCTTTCAATGCACTTTATTACAGAGGGTATCCAAGACAGAATATTTTGAGGTATCAAGCTCATTCTTAACCTCTTGTTGGTACACGAATCATGTAGCTTGCAACTTACTCCTTTATAGCAATGTCCTTCCCCCAAGGTTTTGGATTAACATGAAGAAAACAGAATGTTTTCGAACATTGGTAGACATACCTGCGACAACTAGATTTATGGTCGAAAATGGTGAGGGGGTGAACATACAAATGAAATAACTGACACCACAATTCTAAAAGATACAAGAAACCCAAAACCAAGTTCTGTAGTATTTTTCCATGTTAGGCTTGCTCAATGATCTCACTCAGGTAGATACCTCATTCCAACATCAGTTTACTCAACATAAAAGCTTTTGTACATAGTATTAAGATGCAGACTCAACTCATAATTGAGAGACCCCTTTTGGGATTAGACTTAAATCTCACCAAAAATCTTACTGAGTGATGTCAGAATCTATTTCAAAACCTATCTGGATTCAATGAACAATTTTAGACTTGTCCAGCAACTCAATAATATTTAGTTTTACCGACCTTAGTCTTGATCAATGATCTCGAGGAGGTAGATGCTTCAATCCAACTACAACAATATAAAGGCCTTTGTACATGGTATTGAGATTCAGACTTAAATCATACTAGAGAGACCTCTTTTAGGATTGGACCCAAACTCACCCAGAACCTCATTTCACAGACATCGGAGAGTCTATTCCAAAAACCATCTGGATTCACTAAATAATTGTAGATTTGTCCATCAACTCAGTTAGACTATCAAAGTCAAGCCCTTTGACTCATTTTGTGTGATTCAGCTCAGGAATCAGAGACTTTTTGAAGAACTTCTAGTCTTAACATAATGGCTTTGTCATCATCCAAGCTCCAGCATTTATATTGTACTACGTGCCAGCCAGAAAACTTACTGCAACAGGGATAGAGAACACTTGTCCATTACCAACTACAAAAAACAGCACCACATTGGAGCTGCAGCAACAGGTACAGGATCACATCAACACCTACCTACGGTACCCACATCAATGGATCCAGTTCTCTACAATGCATCTACAGTCACTTCAGCAATTTCAACACAGCACCAGGGATAACATTGGAATTCCTGATGTGTAATTGCTTAATCAGTTCAAAATTATTCTCCAATGCACTAAGATAAGAATGCTTTTCTATATTTTGGTTATGAAACAAAAATTTCAGGTTTTATATATATATATATATATATGTAACAATTTTCAAACAGACTAGTTTAATAACTTATTTGTAGTTTTGCTCCTAGAATCTTATCATATTTGTACGCTTGTTCAGAAGGGCAGAGTCATTTTTGGTATTCAATCTCTGTCCCCGTAGAATATTACCTATATTATTTCTGGAAATAACTTGCAATTCCAACTAGCCACAGACCTTGGAAGATAGTTCACATGTCTAGAAATTTGTACTTTTAATTACTAACAATATAATGTGTGCCAATTTTACTGATCAAAGGGAAACAATAAAATCATTTTGTAAGGCATAACCTGCTTTTGATCTTGGTCTCCTGAGAAATATCATCAATCGAAACAAATTATTTGTGTAATTCATCAGCTTTGCTTGGTGGTGGTAAATTAGTTTCTCAAGACAAGGCTTTCATGAAGCTAGAATGGAAAAGGAAAGTTATGTTGGAAATTTTCAAATAATTTTGGAAAATGCAAACCTATGGTAATATGACTCTTACGATGATAATGTTGGAATATATTACATCAATACTTAGTTTTTTAGTTTAGATTAGATAAAAATAAATAAATGGAGTTAGTTGTTAGTATTGAAAAGTTACTCCCATAGGAGGTTCTTTAGAGAAGCTTCCTTTTCTGAGTGTGGCAATTACTTAAAAATGTGCAGTACCGTCTACTATTAGGTCACCGCATTATACGATTCATCATTAGAGCATTCCTTTTGGACCCCAAGCTTTAAGATGCATTTTGTACTCAGTTGCTTCTTATGGGGTATTATTGGTGCACTTATTACTTTATTTATTTATTTTTTTTGATAAAAGTGGATAGAACCACTGAACTATATTAAATTTTAAAAGTTTTTTAACAGTGTCTGGTTCAAAAAGCACTGAAGGGAAAGAACCAGTAAGAAAACCCTGTAGTATTGCTTAAGTAACACAAGCCTATTCTACCCAATACCAAATGCCCATTGGCATAGTACATCAAAAAACCCATCCCAATTTCATAAGCCGCATTAGATATAAAGGAAGCCGCCAATAGAAGTATATAGAAGGAAGATTAAAGTATGATCACTGAAGGATGCATATCCATTGCTGCCAAAAAACACCAGTCTGAACCACCCCTGTCTATGAAACACAATTCTCCAACCACTAGTTAGAATGATACCACATAGTAGAAATGAAACCATAATCAGCCACCCTGTCAAAATAAACATTGTGATCAAGCATAGCAGAACCCACACCAAATAAGAGCCACACCAAATAAGGAGGTTGATGAAGACAACAACTATGCTCTTCTTTACTTCAAAAATTCCAAAACCGAGGAAGGGATCTCATCCACACTTACCTCCCGCATATTAGCATCACTGTCAATGGCTAAATTAGCCAAGAAATCTGCAATCTTATTCACTTCCTTATAACAGTGGGAAATCAAGAAGGAATCAAAAAAGTCTAATTTTTGCAAAATATGATCAAGTATATATTGTAATTGCCAACAATTCGACTTCTTTTTCATGACACTTTGAATAATAACCATAAAATCACCCTCAATTATCAAGTCCTTAATTCCCAAAGATATAGCCATATCCAAACCAAAAGACAAAGCAAAGAATTCTGCACAATTGTTAGACTTGAAACCAATTGCATGACAACGAGCCTGAATAAATCTTACCTTCTGATCATAAATTACCATACCTGCCCCTGCCAGGCCAGGGTTCCCACGAGAAGCACCATCAAAATTCAATTTAAAGTGCCCTTGCGGAGGAGGTTTTCAGCAAGCAAAATTTCTCTTACTTATAGCATTAGTCTTATTTAAAATAGATCCATGAGAAGGTAAGACTGATAACATTCTCCAAACTCGAGTTACCCTACCATCCCAATGAGAAAAAGAGGTAAGGGTTTCCAAATTCTTATAGATAAAAGACAAAGCAACTTCAGAGATGGAAGATTCAATCCTCAATAAAACCTCAGCCAAGGAAGAACTTGTTTGTTTAAAAATCCTATTATTACGCTCTAACCAAATATTCCAAATCACAATAGATGGAGAAATAATCCAAAGACATGCATAGAAAGATGAGGCAAACAGGAGAGGCCAGGCTCTAAAGTGGGAAAGGAGATCCTTACCAATAACAAAGGAAAGATTAAGCTTTTCAAACAACCATTGCCAGCAAGAATAGGCAAAATCACAATGAAGAAACAAGTGTGCAGAGGATTCTAAATTTTTATTACAAAATATATAAGAAAATACTGCAGTAATACCCAACCTGTCCAACCTCATTCCTGTAAGGACCCTGTCCTGCACTGCTAACCAAGCAAAAGCACCAGCGTTTGGGAGGCAAGCCATATGCCAAAACAGCTTGTATGGCCAAGTAGATAAATCTTTAGCAACCAAGAGAGAATTATAGCCATCCTTAACTGTGTACTTACCAGAGATATTCCTTGTCTAGATAAGCTCATCGTCAGCATCAGAAAGAATTATTACTCTCTCTGCCAACATCTTTTCATATTCCAATTTCACATTTTGATCAATATCTAAAAACTCAATTGATTTCCATTCTGCCACCTTAAGATTCCCACTATACTCAATTTCAAAATAATCAGCCACAAAGACACCCCAAAGGGAAGAAAGAGTGGAAATTAAAGGAGACCAATCCCTCGAGTTCATTAGAGGGGGATGTCCATTCCAAACTTACTCCCAAAATCTGACCTTTCTACCATTATGAACAATCCATGAGAGAGAGGCAAAATCACTGATCTACATTTACATAGAAAATTCCAAATAGCTGAACCAGACGGTAAATTAGAAACTCGAAAAACATATTCTCTTGGTCCGTTATTTAAATATTTAGCAAACATAATTTGTGCCCAAAAGGAGAATGGTCTCTCATACAATTTCCGAACCAACTTAGCACCTAAGGCTAAATTTTGACTTTCCAAACTTCTAATGCCTGTGCCCCCAAGGTTTTTAGGCAAACAAACTTTATCCCATGCTACCAGAGAGAGTTTTTTCTTACCATCTTTATTATTACTCCAAAGGAAGGACCTAAGAGTATCTTGCAAACTAACAAGAGCCGTTTTCGGAGACTGCAAAACAGACATGAGATAAATAGGAATAGCATTTAGGACAGACTTAATAAGAACAATCTTACTAGCCAAAGATAACCATCTATGACTCCAGGATAGGATCCTTCTAGAGATAACTGAAATGATCTTATCCCAAAACTCAACTCTATCCTACTTAATGAAGAAAGGTATACCAAGATAAGAACAAGGAAGATTTCCAGATGCAAATCCCCAAAAAATCTTCAATCTATCCTGAACCAATTGTGAAGCATGAAGGAAAAAAATCTTTGACTTATCAACATTGATTCTCTGACCAGAAAAGGATGCATAATTCTGTATTATCCCCTTTATCACTCTTGCCTCACCCAAAGAGGCCTGACCAAATAACAAGGTATCATTTGCAAACAAGCAATGCGAAATGCTTTGTGGAACATTCTGAATCCTAATTCCCTTCCAAAGCCCTCCCAGCTTAGCGGCTCTTATAGCCCAACTGAACGTTTCAGCTAGAAGAATGAATAAGAAAGGAGACAGGGGATCCCCTTGCCTCAAACCCCTAGAAGAGGAGAAAAAACCACAAGGGGAGCCATTAATTAGAACCGAGAACCTTGCAGAAGAAATACAAGCACGAATTCATTTGACCCATGCCTTGGAAAAGCCCAATTTAAGTAGAACAACACACAACGCCCCCCATTCTACTCTATCATATGCTTTCATCATATCTAATTTGAGGATCATGGCCGGGATTCTCTGAGTAGAAATAGAATGCAGAACCTCATGTGCCACTATAGCTCCCTCTGTTGTCTCCCAAAGAAATGATCTTAGGTAAAATTTTAGCCAACCTTAAAGAAATACCCTCGGTAAAAATCTTGTACAAAGTATTACATAAAGCAATAGGGCGAAAATCAGCAAATGTCTTGGTAACCTCTTTTTTAGGAATAATTGCAATCATTGTATTATTAAGTTCTTTCAAAACAGACCTATTCCTTCTAGCTTCCTCAAGGGCCAATAAAACATCATTTCCTACAAAATCCCAGCATTTCTGAAAAACTAAAGGAGTAAAGCCATCCGGTCCTGGAGCCTTATCAGGGTTCATTGCAAAAACAACATTCTTAACTTCATCCAAAGAAAAAGGAGACAACAACATTTTATTATCTTCTGAAGATACCAAAGAAGGAATATTAGAAGAAATGTTATTACGAAGATTTCCATGCTCCGAAGACAATAGTGACTTAAAAAACCTAACTACCTCTGAAGCAATATCCTCCTGTTTTGTTAAAAGTTTGCCATTTGGACACTCAATACAAGATATCCTATTTTTACTTCTCTTCATTTTTGTTTAAGAGTGAATTTTTTTTGTATTTCTATCACCATTTGAAAGCCAGATCTCCCTCAATTTCTGTCTCCAATAGATTTCTTCTCTGGACAAAACTTCTTCAAGCTCTACTTTTAGCAATTTTAGTTCATAAAAAACAAGAGGCACCATACCATGTCGAATCACATGTGAATTAAGACATTCAATCATATCTTGAATCCTCTGTTTTTCCTGAAAGATGTTCTTAAAATGCAAGATATTCCATTCTCTAATATTAAATTTCAAAAATCTCAACTTCTTAACAATCTGAAACATACGGGATCCAAAGCAATAAGGAGCAGAACTCCACCATTTTTTGAGCAAAGACAAAAAGGAAGAATCTCTAAACCACATAGGTTCAAATTTAAAGGGCGACTTAAAAGGAGCTTTATCTTCCAGAATTGATAGGGAAATTGGAAAATGATCTGACCTCGAAACTGGAAGAATAGAGGAAAAAAATTCGAACTCTGAATCAATCCAAACATCTGATAACAAAAACCGGTCTAACCTTTCCGCAATTTGAGAAAAATCTCTTAGCATATTTGTCCATGTGAAAATCCCATTTTGAAACTGACAATCAAAAAGACCCATGTCCCTAATGAACATCCCAAAGTCTTCCATAATTTTTTTATTAGGAAGAATACCTCCTTTCTTTTCTCCCAAGTCAGTGATAGCATTAAAATCCCCCCCAAAGATTATAAAGGGACCATGCCTTAAAGGGGAGGAAATTCTCTTAAGATCTCCCCATAATTTAGACTTCCTTTGAATACCAGAAGGAGCATAAATATTAAAAAGCCAAAACTTAACCTTCGAAAGCTTGCTTTTAACTAAGGCCAACATCCAGTTTACAGTAGAAGCAACTAGCTCAACCTCAATGTTATAGTTATTCCAAAGCAATGCCAAACCCCTTGATGCACCACAAGCTGGAGAGGAGAGGAATTCCCACTTTCTCCAAGAAGAAAAAACCAAATCAGTAGACTCCTTTGACAATTTTGTATCTTGCAACATGAGAATATCACACTTAACTAAGTCCACCCGGGACTTAATTAAGCGCCTCTTGTTAGGGGCATTTAAGCCCCTAACATTCCAAGATATAATTCTCATTTCTCTCGAGGGGAGACCGAGGTTCCCCTCTTTCCTTTAGACGGAGAAGACTTCCCTTCTCCAAAACTACTTTGAAGATTACGCTTCACAGCCCCCGACCTGGTCATAGGAGGACTGATAATAAACCTCTTACTCCTCTTACTCTGAGGAGTACCACTTCCTTTCATAGCGTCACTAAGAGAAACCGAATGCTTCCCTTTCCCAACACCAGGAGAAAGAGAAAAAGTTTGCTGAATCCCAACATAAATTATTAATTGAATCTTTCGATTCTTTGGAGGCCTACCCCTACCAGGAGAAACCACAGATGAAGCCCTAATTAGAGTAGTTTGAGCAATTGGTAAAATCTTACTTGACTTAGGAGAAGTCGTGACTAAATTATCTATGATGCCCACTTTTGATGAGGCCAAAACCTCAAAAGGGTTAGCAAATGCAGAAATAGGAAGGGTCAATTTAATTCCCCCCAAGTCATTCTCAATGGAACAGATAACCCTATTCGTAATGTCCTCATCCATCTGATGCTCATGATCTTTAAAAAGATCATTTACTTGGTGAACCAGATTTTCATCTGGCACAATAACAGGAATGTCCCCCAACTGAATATTATTTCCTAAGACAGCGTTATTATCCACATCCACATCAACATGCTGCGAAGAATTAGACACCAATTCTTTGACTTGTTGAGCAAGGATAGCATCATCAGGAAACCCTAGAGAAGAAACCCCAACATTAGACTCCGAAACAACCCCATCATTCTTCGCAAAAATCTGACCAATCCCTTGACAACTTTCTAAGTATTCTTTTGACTTCACAGGACAGACAGGATTCCCACCACCATCATTTAGTAACTTATCCAAGGATTTCGAGGTAGTGAGATTTGGAAGCAGATCATCCACATTTTTGTCCCCGTAAACCACAATATTCTGGTGAGCTCCTGTCTTATCCTTACTTGTAAATAACCCTACAGACTTTGGATCGTGAGACACAACATAAACCTCTTGCTTCCCAACATCCCTCATAGCCTGGTTAACCTCAAAAGTAGCGGGATGTTTCCCAGTGGAACCATTAACTAATAGTTTATCCAGAACAGAGGATTTCGAAAAATCCATAAGAAAAGGAGCATCCAATTGCAAGGAAGTTTTACCAAAGTCTTTCTCCAACTTATTAATTTGTTTTTTCCAGATACCCTCATGAGATTTAATGATACAAGTCCGAGGGCAAACATTATTAGGGTTAGTCAGGACACAGATTTTTACCAAAACCTCCCCCTCCACAAAATCAAATCTTGATGATAAGAAAGAACCACAAGTATTACCAATTTGTTCCAAAACCTCTGGGTCCATAAATTCAAACGGTAATTTGGGCAAGCCAAACCAGAAAGGAACTAATTTAAAGCTTGACCAAGCAGGGACATAAAATGGTTTCTAAGCCGAAACAAACACTAAATTTTTACCAAATCAGTAATGTGAAGATTTTAAAACTTCATCCCTAATAGAAGAAGAGTTGAAAACAATAATAAATGCATTTGCAGAGAGTAATTGAAAATAATGCATATCAGACCACTTTTTGTGCAATTTTTGATGAAATTTAGATAAACTAGCTGCATCCCCCCATATTTCCCCAGAAATAGCATGTGTATGCAAACAACGAGCTTTCAAATCCACAACAGAATCAAGTAAATCAATGCATGGAACAGGAGCCCATACCTGTGAAGACCCACCTCCTAAATCAGAGCCGGATTGATTTTCACTTACCTTATCGTCTTTTCGTGATGTCAAAGATTCCCTTACCTTATCCCCCCTTTGATGTGACGAAGATAACTCAAGTGGGTTACTGTTAGACTGTTTGTCCATCATCTTTTCACCAGCGTTCAGCCGAGAAACCCTAATTGCCTCATTTACAGATGAAAACTTCACAACTTTCGCATAGGATGGTTTTCCTCCCAACTCTGTAGATCGTTTACCCCGAAGCCCCTTTAAATGATTTGGGATAAACTTTTGCCGTGGGCCCTGACCAAAATGCCTACGATCCAAAAATCGTTGATGCCCTTCACCAGATCTGTCCATACTCCGCCAATTTCCACTGCTTGGACCTCTGAAAAAACCCCGAAAATACTTGGAGACCGGTCTGAAATTTCTTAAGTCAGCCCTCAACCAATTCTGCGCCGCCATATCTACCCATTTGCCCTTCGTGAAGACCAGCTGTGGGACGTGCAGCGGATCATCCCAGCCCACATCAGCCCACTCGCCAATAACCCTAGTTTCGCCCATACCTAGCAAGAAATTGCAGTCTTATCTCTGTTTTTACTAGGGTAGCAGACCAAAAAGTTATGCAATGGTGGAAAAACCTTCAGCTGCCATGGGTTAGACAGTGATGTCTTGCCTTATAATTTCACTAAACTAGGCTCATAGTGACTGAAGCAGCTGATCGTGGGTCTGTAGCAACTGATCATGGGAGAGAACGAAAAATCTGGCTTCTGAATGTGTCGTTAGTGCTTCAATGCAGTGATTCAAATGCCGAGTCGTGTGATCTCTTCTGCAGAGGACTTGAATCCTGGCGTCCCAGGTGTGATTGGTGGCATGTCTAATGCTCAGTGAATTTTGACACCTGGAAATGAATTTGCTATTGTTGGGCGCAGCTAAACCCTAATGATCAAACCCCCATCTCTGATTTCTGCACGCCTGTGATGGTTAGAGGAGCGGTAGCAATGGCTGCTGATGCGCTGTCAATGTGCTCTCCCTGCAATGGGGTTTTGACGATCCAGGTGACTAGCGCTGCTTCTATCACCCTTATAATATTTTACAGCGCCCTCCAAAAGAAAACACTGAAGCAGAGTCTTCAATTTCAATGCGGATGAGCAGGCCAACCTCTCTCTGACTGCTGACGAAGGAGATTGTTGCTCCTCGTGGTCTGAATGTAGATGCGACTGAGACTAAGCGCAGAGCCTTCCTTCCTCCCCTGCCTTCCAATTCTGCTCTCAACTCTATCGCAATCTTGATCTGATCACGCCTCGCACTTATTACTTCATTATTCTTTACAAGTGACGACTATTTCTATGTTTTGGAATTGTCCCTAGAGCAATTTCTTTACCGATTTTCATATTAGTACTGGTCGTATAGTGCTACACATCAGCCTAACAAGCCATACCATTCTATCGAGGCCTCAAAATGAGATGAAAATAAAATGAAAACATGGAGCAGGGTTTTGAATCACTTTGGAAAGCATACCTCATTTACTTAGCTCATAACTTATTTGTTTATTTTGTTAACAAAATTGATCTTGTAAAGATTATATAGAAAAAGCGTTGAACTCTTTTAAATCTTGATATTTCATGTTTTACTTCAATTTATTGAGTTTGTGCCAAGTTTGTGTTGAGTTTGAGCGTAGAATCCAAGTTTGTGTTAGGTTGAAGTGTCCTACCTCTTGCAACTTAATGTGTGACCTTAATAGAAAAGGGTGGTTTACTTGAAGTGGCACTTTGTCAAGTATGATGTTGTAATCAGCCGATATGCTATATTATGTGGGGTTTTCACCCCAAACCTGTCTCACACTGGTATATGGTATTCATTGGTTGGTTTACGGTTTTGTTCTTGCTGTCCGGTAAACTTCATCAGAAATCTGGAAATCTCTCCATTGCATGCTAAACTCTGTCAGAGAAACAAGCTGGAAAACAGTATGCATATTCCAAATTAGATAAGATTTCCTATAGATATGCAATCAAATCAAATCTTGTCATCAATCAAATCTCACCGTCCTCTCATCACCGCCCAGGATGCTTATAAATAGAGTTCAATAAATTGACGATCTCTGGGAAGGATCAAAGGCTTGATTAGCTGGGTTCTGGTCATTTAAGTTTGCATTGTTTTCCATTGTGGCTATCAAAATATTAATAGTGAAATAATTATGTTCTTAGCCGTTGATGTCTCCCCTCCCTATTGTATTACTATGCAGCCTCTTCACTCACTCACTTGGCCGCAACACACTCTCTGTGCAGATCCACACGAAGGCCACCTAGCCAATGCCCTTCCTTGATGCCTCCCCTTTGTATCTTTCCATAATTTTTGCATTCGATCATTTTGTTGTGAAATGATTGTGACCTTTTCCTCATTCCTTTCTGTTCGATCTACAAATTGGTTGGTTGTCGATTCTCCTTCCCCTGTTTCTCTTGTCAATTTATAGACAGACATTTCTTTTTCTTTCCTCTCGTTGCGGCAGTAGCCCAATCGGTTGCTTTTCTAGGCACTTAATTATATTCTTAATACGCAGTCCTTAGTCTTCTCTTCATATTGATGTTTATTGTTTTGACATCATTCAATGCATCAATTTTAAGTTCTTGAGCCTTTTCTGCTACATCTGTCATTTTTCTAAGGCTTGAAGCTTTTGCTATCGATTCGCATTCCTCTCTTTGATGTCTTCCCTTACTATCAGTTTTCAAAGATTCGTGTTTTAATGATTTGTCATATATCACCTGGCAAATTTATTCTTTTCAAGTTCCTGAGTGTGCATATCCTACACACTGTGATCCACAAGACAATGTTTTCTTCGAGGCTTTCTGTCAAACACTTCACCGCCTTGTCCAAACAGTTCACCGTCTTGTCAATGCCTTGTCAATGCTCGGTCTAAGAGGCATTTATTAAACATTCACGGGCCTTCCCTGTACTCCCACAAATTGCATACGTATTTGCCAGGAAAGTTGTAATTTAAGGGCTGGCTTAACCAGCACACACTAAGCGTTGACCGCATAGTGTGTGCAGGTGTGGGGCCCATTCAACCTGTTGTTTCCACCAACTCCCGTTTCCGTTCCGCTGAGTAGTTGTAAACCGTAACAGTCTCTAGCCAGTCGCCAAATTCCCGCGCATGAACCAAATCAAATTCAAATTATGGTTGTCGTGCTGGAAGTTTGAATGGATTACAAGAAAGAGTGCCTTTGCAGCGAACATGAGGGAAATGATCTGATAGACATGGAAGCGAAATGTGGAAGCATAGAGAAGCCACGCCAACTGTTCGATCGAAATGTTTTCTCATGGAATGCCATGATTACAGGATATACGCGAAATGGAACTTTCCTAGAGCAAGTGTGGTTGATCATGAAATTGTGGCAATAGAGACCACTGAAAATGTTACAGAGCCGAGTGTCTAATTTGATTTCTATTTTTGAATAGGCTGCACATGTGGATGTGTATGAAACTTTGGAAAAGGCAATAAAAGAGTCTTTTGAATGGAGGATTGTTGATGTGGTGGTGTGTAGGCTTGACAAAAATTGCACTTCTGGAGGAGGGCAGGATTGAAGATCTGCATGCCATCATTCAGATTAATTTGACAAGAATTGTTAATACTCTGCATGTTGGGACTCCATTGATGGAGCAGAGAAGTCCCCAAATACCCATGTCCATTGTTCTCATGAATTCCCAGTCAGAAATGGTATGTTACTGCTAAAACTAGTTTGCTTATTTTTAGAATGTTTAACTTCTTTTGTGATTGTAATTTTTAGAATGATGTTTTTTGGGTTGTGCTATTCTTTTGGGCAGTATTCTTTGTATGGTAACTCTGTGTATGCTGCAACCAAATATGGTCTAAAAGGAGTTGGAGAAACTCTCAACGATGCCTTATAACATTTGAATAAGCATAGTCTTTCAAGGGTATGTGAAACCCCATGTTTGATTACTGTAAGTAGCTCTAATTTTGTCTTAATGAAAATAACTTTTAATTTTATTTGTATCTATATCTTGTATTAGATATCATAGAAGAGATGTCTGTATCATGAACCCTATTTGTTTAGGTTTGCTTTCTTGGGAGATTGGTGTTTAAAAGAGTGGAAAAGGCTTCTTGAACAACACCTTTAGCAAATTATTCAACTTTCTAAATATGAATGTTTTGATCGGATGCTAATGATAATGATGTTTTTGGTTGCAGATAGGAGCTTCTTGATCTGCAAACTAATCCTCATCTAAATGATATAGCAGTATATTTTTTTTGATGTTCTTTTTGAACTAATGTATGTGCATGAGGTTTTAGAAAAACATCTTGGACATATTCACATTCAAACAAAACATTTATGCTTTCATTTTTTTCACGATTGTTAATGTATTTTTCAAGTGAGTCTGATCTAATTTTGTTCTTACATTCCCCCTTAGACACTTCAAGTAGGGAGCAAATATAAAAGGTGACACTTCAAGTAGGGAGCAAATATAAAAGGTAAAATAGGCGTAAAAGAATGTAGGAGAAAAATAAAAAAGAATCTTCAAATAGGCAGCAAATATAGAAGGTAAAATAGGCATAAAAAAACAATAGACTAGAGGTAACCAAAAATATCTAAAACAAAAAAATAGATAGGAAAAATTAAAATCTTGATAAAAAGATAAAAGTGAAATCTAAGTTATAGGCATATATGAATATTCACTAAAAGAATGCTCATAACTTATTAAACACTTTTTGGGTGTCCACTTCAACTAAATCTTAAAAACATACATTGCAATAGATAATAAAATAAGTTTACACAACACAAGATTGTATAAGATTCATGACCAAAAAGATATGTAACAAGGAGTCGTGATTATTTGGGATAAGAGCTTGATACATGTGTAGTGGAACAAATATTGAAAATAAATAAATAATGAATGATCAACACTAGAAAAATATACATTAAGGATTCTTAGATTGAAATACTAGGGGGGTGAAGAAAAGGAAATGGGAGCACTTCTATACAATTAAATGAACAAAGAAAATAATATCGTGTCAATCATCAAAGTGGACATATTAATAGTGGTATAAATGATAAAGAACAAAACTTCTAAATTATTTCCATGATGTTTGAGGTAAAAGGGGATATAACTACATTATGCATCAAAGCTACACAAAATAACAAGCTCCAATTTGATTTTTTGTAGGTTTTTGCTCAAAGATTAGAAAACCACAAGTTAACCTAAATAGTCTAGCCTAATCTTATAATTTATAAAATAGATATATGTATTATTTAAAATAAGTTAGAGAAAATAGGGGTAAATAAAGAAGGGGAAAAATAATCATTGAGTTGACTTGTGTATAGCTTTCATTTTTTGTGTTATAGTTACTCAATCATAGACCTCTATAAAATTATTTAGGTGGATAAATAAGATTAGAGAGTGTGATAGGAAGGTATAGTCAACAAAATAAGTTTAACATAAGATTTAAAAAAAATTATGATAGAAGCAAACCTAGATGTAATAGGAGTGCGTGAGGTAAGTACTAATCTAGACATTTCCCCTTGTCCTTTCAACAATAACTCATTATAAAGAGGTGGTCGATTCTACCAATAGAATATGAATTCTTAAGTTATAGTCACAAAAGTACATGTTATTTCAAGTTGAATAATTGTTGTGAAACTATGATAGGATGCTTTTTTTTAATAAAGAATAAACAAATTCAAATTCTTAGTATTTGGTAGCTAAAATTTGTTATGAAACTTCAAATGGATCGATTCTTATCACAATCACCCTTTCTCAAACTTTCCAAAGAGCTTCTCAATGTGTATATCAAACTCCTTTATCCCTTAAGTAACCAAGAAGTTAAACCAATCTCAAATTTGATGGTTATATTAATTAAATTATTGTAGAAATAAAAATTCCAATAGCATGGGGAAGTTTCATAAACAAGAATTTCAAAGAATGATTTCTACATGTTTAGTTGACTAATAAGAGTTCACAAATAGTCAATTCGAAAAGAAAAACTTTGCAACTTGTAGTTCACTAACAAAATTTTGTAAAGAGTTAGTTCACATGGAAAACCCCACACTCCATACCTTGTGGATATCATTATTACATCATTTTGTCTTTTTTGTGGAAATTTTGTTTCTTATTGAATTGAACCTTTTAATTTGTGCATTCATCTAATTCAATAACACTTTTTTATAAATTATATAATGTTGATATCAAGATAAAGCCATCATATCCAATTTAGCTACATTCATACACAATCATACAATGTTGACATCATGCTTACATGATTAGTGGATGAGTGAACCTTGATACTATTAGCATCATGCTCACATTGTGCTAACATAATCTTCTTCTTGTGTCATGCTAATGTCATCATTGAAACTGTTCATATGAAGTGGTCCTTTATATTGAAGTTTGGCTCACTTGACTTTAACTACAATTCCAATTTGTTAGGTGATTCAGACAAATGTAGAAAACCTCATTTGAATTAGTTATTGTTAGACTCTTTTTTTGCCCTTTATACCATTACAAGAAAAAGATTAAAATGGCAAGTACAGTAGCAATTTCGTTTGTCAAAAAATCTATTAAAAAATAGACACATGGAATCTTAGCTATACTTCTCTACAATTAACTCAACAATGGCACACTCAAAATGCAAACTAACGGGAAAAAAAAACAACATTTTGAACATTCTTTAACATGGGCTCAAGGTGGACCTCTTAGGTTCTATATGAAGTTCGATCCAGTTGGGCATCACTTCACATTTTTTGGATACCCAATTCACCTTCCCTGCCTTGCCTACTATGCAAACTGCCTCCCCATTCAACATGACACCTTTTTCTTTCTTCAGGATAAAACATTATTTCATAGGAGCTAACAGACTTACACCCATGAAACTTTTTTTCCAAAATTAGACTCTACACGACTTTACCTTTTTTACATAATTAAATTCATGCTTATTAAAACATAAATATTGATGATCATAATTTTGTACTAATATTTTTCTATAGGTACCACTAATGATTTATCATTATATGCAGTTTTGAAGATGCAAAGTTGGACTCAAAGTATCAAGCAACCAAAAAATAACATTGTACTACATATCATTGTATATGCTTGCATATTTCAATTCTTCTTCTTTTCTTTAACACACGACTTTTACAGACCATGTATACATCAAAGTAAGGGGAAAATGTAGAGAATAAAAGTTTCTTATTTTACATTCACTTTTGGTCTTATTGTGATTTTATTTTCCTACTACTTAATTTACATGTTCTACATATAAGATGACCACATCCTTATATTTACCATTCTTAATACCAATATCCTAATCATGCAATTGGATTCGTCTATATTATTAATGGTTTCCCCATTTTGGATTAGACAACAAGCATGGTTTTGTCACCTAAACAAATTCACATGCAAAATCTTATCCCACCTTCCCAAGTTTACTACACGGAAACCATGTAGATTCAAACTTAACCGCTACGGTGACAGTGACTGGGGGGTTAAGACCAGCTTCACGGGAAACATAACGGTGAACGGGAAGTTGAATGAGACAAAAAAAAATCTAACGGAATAGAGTGAGGACGGGCCCACGAGACACCTAAGGAGTCAAACCTTAGTGTGTTCTCTTTAAGGCTCGCCGTAATTTAAACATTAGTTAAAATTCCTCTATACCTGCCAACTGCATTCAAATTGCTTTGGACTTGAATATGAGAGTGGACTTGAATTTGAGAGGTCTGATTGAAATATCATTTAAATTAATATCAGTCTCAACTCTCTCTATGTGAAACCATCTTCCATTTCTTTCGCTTTCTCACAATTTAGAGTATTAACCTCCCGTCCAAATCACTATTTTTCAGAATTAATATAGATTTAAGATTTTTCACAAGTGCTTGTACTACTATTTGTGTTATTCTTCCTTTGACATCTGCTTCCATCATATACTCTAGATCGATTTTTAGATAAATATATATTCTAATATTTTTTTGTTTTCCCGCATCCCAATTCACAATTTCTCAACTCTAAACTACTATTTAAAAATCTTTAAGGATATGATTCTCATCAAGATATTTCAATTCTATTTTGTTTGTGTTTGAATTTGTATTCATGCATCTCAATTTGATCTTTTTCTTGAAAAGCCTCACTGATAGTCTTTCAAGCATTTGCCTAACGGACCATGGTTCTTTGAACATATTTTAAGCACAAAAATATAAGTGCTCATATGATACACATTTGCAATTAAGAGGTTTAAGATGAAAGAACCATTTATGACATGAAAACTCTAAGATTGGTGCCTCATCAAAATTCAAATAGTCAACCTACCAACTAATGATGAGTAATTAACACAAGATTAAGAGGTTTAAGATAAAGAACCATTTATAACATGAAAACTCTAAGATTGGTGCCTCGTCAAAATTCAAATAGTCAACCTACCAACTAATGATGAGTAATTAACACAAGATAAAACTAGTATATCTATATTTAAAAAATAGAGGTAAATTATGACGAGAGATATCTTATAATAGAAAGGAATCTGACAATTGCAACAATATTATTAGTATACAAGAGTTTAAAAAATCTGGACAATAATAGAGTTGATTGTTCCCTTTTAAATATTATGGCACTCTTCCATTATCATTTGAATGTAACGGTTTCATATAGTTGGAGACAAGTGACGAGGGTTCCATTTTATTTGGAGTAAATAAAATAACACCTCCACAAAAACCAAAAGATGGCACATTTCATGCATTTACCCATCATTTGCATGTCAAATTGTTTCAAAATTGAATTTTTGTTTACAAACATTTTGATGTCATTGTAGATGCTTCTCGGCATAATAAAGAACTTCAAGAATAGCATATTTATTGATAAATGAGCATGGTGGTAATTTGTTTACACTATACCTGGTCATTTGACGAGCTCATATGTTACAATTTTTATTTTTAAATTTCCTTAATAATGATTGTAACACAACTTTAATGAAAACTTTTAGTTAGAGTGTTGCTAAAAGTATGCACTACTTCAAAGCACTAACTCTTTATAACATGGAAACGATGTTAGGCAATATGTAGGCTATTATTAGTCATCAATGGCATGAAAGTTATATGATGACCAATTTTACAAGTGACTATCCCAATTTTAACATTTTTAATGCTTTGCCATTTGAGGTGGCGAGGGAATTTAAGTTCAATTTGATGATAAACATTTTAATGTTTTTTTGGGAGGGGGGAGGGGAGGAATGGAATTTCACCTACATATTTTGAATTATCACAATTTTTGCATGCGTGATAATCATTACATTAATAACCATTTTTCATTATTTTAGTAATAATTATAATCTGGTGGAGGATCTACTTTTTTTTTTTTGATCGGTAAAATATATCTTTTTATTTAATCAAACTTTAAGCATTACAACTTCGAAGATAATGAACTATCAAAAAGCTCCTAAACAAAACATCCATGACTGCCATCACCACCCTCCCAAAATCTGGAATTCAAAACCAATAATCAACAACCACACATCCCCCCCCCCAAACGAGTACGGAAAAACTTATTACATCTTGCTTGTAAAAAATTAGGCATTTCAAACTGAAATTTAAAGTTCAACTGTGAAATTAATTGAGAAAAGAGAGCAGAGAAAATTGGCTACTATGGGTACCGTGCCTGTAATAACCTATTCATGATTCCTCCTTCACGCCTCTTGCAGCCGAGGCACTCGATTCACCAGTCACCCAATTACGACGAGTCTCCACTTTCGGCGTGTTGTCGCCTCCTTCTTCCTTCTGTCTTCTTGCTCGCTACACCTCGTCGGCTCAGAGAAACCACCCCACCATCCCATCCACCTTCTGCATCATCTCTCGCATGTTTAGCTAGTTCTATGGATAGTCTCCTTGTATATTATTCATTTTAACCCTTCATTTTACACCACTTAACATGGGTGTCTTAAATACTTTACCCTAGCACATGATATTGACTAATATGTTGCTCTCTTTGATGTGAGACTCAAAGTAACTTGTTGGAATGCTTGTATCGTAGCTATCAACATCAAAGATTTGTTGATCCATCACCATAGCTACTCTTTTGGACATCTACAGTACAACTTGGAGTATGACCTTTTGCTTGATGAGCTTCTCGTGAATATATCAATACAATTCTATACTGATTTCAATTTCTTATACTCTTATCATTTATATAAATGACGAATTTGGATTTATTTTCCTATGTAATTGATCTTTCAAACATTATTTTTTTATACATTATTTTGATTGTTGTCTCTTCATTGTCCTCATTTTTTAAAAAAAAATGTCATCCTCAAAACTCACCCCCTATTCTGAAAAGACTTCGTGGAAAACTACCAAAAAACATTCTTAGTATAATTTGACTCTCATAGGAGATTTCCATCATTTAAATGTTTCATCTTTGAATTACGTTAAGTTGGTAAAACCTACTACAAAATTTAATGGTAACTATCAATGGTTTTCTCTTCTTACAGACTTTATCTGATGTTTACCATTTCGGTGCATAAGATTTAATATGAATCATATGATATATGATTGAAGAACTAAAGAATAACTCCCTCAATTAAATCCTTAAAAAAAAAAAAAAAATAGTTCAAACTCATATATTGTTGAGGACAATTTTAGTTGCAAATATTAATGCTTTGTGGATAACTTTATCTAACAGAGTGTCGGTGATAATTTTGGTAGCACTTCAAATATTTTGTTCTAGGTTTAAATTTAATTCATACATGTATCTCATACATTTTCCTTGGATAATTTGAGTTACTTTTTTGGATAATTTAGTCAAGACTTACACAAAAAAATCTATAAAGTAAAAACTTGGTCAAAGTTTGTAAACATTTCTTTTCTAGATTAGTTTTGCTAAAAAAACCTTAATAATTTTCAAGTTGTATAATTTTTCCTTGTGAATAATTTTAGCTCACAAATCTAATATTTTTAATCAAGGGGAAAATTTTAGCTTGGACACTCACATATTTTACCAAAAGAATAATTTTAGCTTAGATTTGTGGATATTTTGGTCCTATTCTATTCCTTGAGAGAATTTGTAAACCTTACTTGAAAAGAAATTGACATGTCTTTTAAATAACCTTTTCCTTATATACATTATTGCATAAAATATCCTACATTGAAAACATTTCAATCCTTAAAATTTCCAACAAACATTCTCAAGAACATCTTTTTTTGGAGCTATTGGTGTATTTTCTCTCCTATCTACTATTTTGTTTAGACTATATTAAAATTAAATTAGAAAATATAGTTGTTGGAGCTAAAGTGTCTTTTTCCCTCTCTCCTATCTACTATTTTGTTTAGGTTGTATTAGAATAGTTATTTGCATTCACTATAAATAATGAGGGATTTTGCACTAATGCCTATACTTGATCACATGATTCAAACCAACTCAATTTATGAATTATCATTTTTCAAATTTATTTTATTTTTCTAGATTAACATGGAATGAATAGGAAAAATCCACCACAATTTTTTTTTATAAAAAGTTTTTACAAATTCTCATCCTCCACTATTAAATATGATGTTGTTTGTCATGCATAACTTTTATGCTTTCATTTCATGATTTTTTTTATAGGTAATTAAATTGAACTATTTTTGATACAATGCTATGTAGAGAAATATAACATTCATTATTAAAATATAATATTGGTTTTAGAAACTAGTTTGTTTACAAAATCTAATTTAAATTGAAGAAATGTTAATAAAAAGAGTTAATTCAATTCCTTAGGTCACTTATGTAAGAAAAGAGCAATCCAAAAATAGTAATCATTCCCAAAAATTTAAGAAAATAATTTTTAATTTGTAAAATACTTGTTTGAGTGTATAAATCAATTAGACATCATACCTCATAAAATAAATAATGACATATAAATTAATATTTTATTATTTTTAATTGTAAACAAACACATTAACTTTTTAACATATAAACTAAAAAATCCTATCGGTGTAATTCTTGCATCCTCTTCTAGTGCAAGTGCTAGTATATGATGTGTAAGGAGTTGTTAGACAATCTAATGTCGTAGACATGTGAATGCATCTTATGACATTATAAGATATGTAAGAGAGCTTATGCAGATTTAATGATGTGTAAGAACATGCAAGGAGAATTACATCGTTGACTTTTATTTTTGTCCAATTTATGGTATTATGGAGCATCTAGGAAATGGAGATAATGACTCCAAAATAGACATTGTCTAAGCTTGGTGGGCAGTGAGAATGATAATCACGATATTTAGAGACTTTATTTAGGTCTATGGTTTTTGGTGCAAAGTTTTGTTAAGTCTTTACTAAGGGCTTAAGATAATGATGTACTTGAAATATTTCAAATTTATGTTGGGAGTGATATCTTGTGAAGAGATTGAGTGTATTGCAATTGAGTTTATAGGTAATAAATTGGTTTGAGGACTAATTTGAGGACTACAAAGAGTTTCTTTTAATGTTTGCATTGTCACCTATTGTATGTGTAGTCTTTTATTTTCATATTTAAAACTATATATTTTCTGTACAACACTTTTTTCCTCTTGGATTAATTGTGGGTGTTTTATCCTAGCTTCCTTTTTATTTGGAATCAAAGTTACTTGTTGGGATATAATTTATGAAGATCTTTGTAATGTGGTTCCAAATGTGAACCTATGTTAGTACAATATGTGACATGTGGGATATAAAAATGAGATGCCTCGTTTGTCTTGTTAAAATCTGAGAAATAGATAACAACCTAGAATCGAATTGAAAGAGATAGATCAAATAAATTGTAAATGCAAATGAAATGAACAACATAATAGTGATATGAGAGAAAATTGATGTGAAGTGCTCCAAGGCAAAACAACATCAGATTACTATCTCAAACTATATGAAAATACAAGCAAGGTACTGAGTTTATATAGGATAGGGAGAGGGGAGATGTAGCAAAATGGAACAATAGGGAGAGATAACTATGCAGGTTAAAGGTAGCAAGAGCATCTTCCCAAGATAGCAAATGCCACCTCCATTGTAGGATGTCAACACCTCAAATCACCCACTCACTAATTAAACTCACTTTATTTAACCTAAGAAAGCTTAATAAAAGTGTAGGAAAAACTTAGGAAAAGGAAAAAATATAAACCCAACTAGGAAAATAAAAACCTACACTAGTACCCCCCTTAAGCATAGTTTAGGTGGGTGAAAATATGGGTCCCGACAAATGAAGCCTGATGAGGTACCCATGTACATAGTATTCCACCCAACAGAGAAGAAGCCCCCTCCCAACAAAAGAGAGTATGCCCCCCCATAATAGAGAGAGAAAGAAAGAACTAAGAAGCCCCCCCCCCCCAAAAAAAAAGAGGACACTTGCTGCACCCCAAGCAAAAATCTCAAATGAATGAACTTTCTCTAGTGAATGGTTTGGTGAAGATGTCTGCAGTCTGATTTGATGTCTGATAGTACCGAAGATCAAGAACTTCCGCATGAATCAACTCTCGAATGCAGTGCATGTGAGTCTCAATGTGCTTGGTTCGTCGATGATGGACCAAATTGCGAGAAATTTGAATGGCACTTTGGTTGTCACAAAAGATGACTGTAGGCTTTTGGAAGGGAATGCAAAACTCACTGAGAATATGTTGAAGCTATATGACCTTAGTAGCAGCATTAACTACTTCGCAATACTCAGCCTCAATAGATGAAAGAGCAATAGCAGATTGCTTCTTGCTCGACCACGAAATTGGACTAGAACCAAGAGAGAAGCAATACCCTAAAGTGGACTTGCGATCCTGAGAATCGCCAACCCAATCTAAATTTGTATATCCTACCAAGTCAATATCCATTCCTGTTGCATAGTGAATCCCATAATTGTCAGTGCCCTGTACATAGTGAAGAATCCGCTTAGCTAGCTTTCAATGCAACTCATTTGGCTCTTGCATTAACTTGGAGATTAGGCCCACAACATATGAAATATCAGATCTCATGTGAGTCAAATATATGAGGCTTCCAACCAATTGGCGATACAAGGTAGCATCTACCAAGGGTGAAGAACAAGAAGCCTCAAGTTTGACCTCTGACAGAAATAGAGTTGGTGCAGGCTTACAATTAGCTATGCAAAATTGGGAGAGCATATCAAGAGCATACATAGGTTGTCCAATGAAGATACTAGAAGGTGACATAGTGATCTCAATCCATAAGAAGTAGTGGAGTAGGCCTAAGTCAGACATCAAGAGCCAACCATGAAGGACAATTTTGATTGCTTTGATGTGGGATGAGTGACTCCCTGTGATCAACAAGTCATCAACATAGAGAACAAGGAAAGTGAGAGTATCATCCTGTTGAAAAATGTAGACGTTCAAATCAAAATGACACCGAGTGAACCCAACTGACAAAAGGAAGGAATCCATCTTGGCATACCAGGCTTGAAGGGCTTGTTTAAGGCCATAAAGACTTCCAAAAGTGGAAAACAAGTGAAGAATCCCGGACGATTCCCTGTGGCTACTCCACATATATCTCCTCTTGAAGCTCACCGTGAATAAAATCACTCTTCACATCCATTTGATGAGCTTCCCAACGATGGGCTGCAACAATAGCAAGAACAAGTCTAATGAAATTCATCTTGGCAACTAGCGCAAAAGTCTAAGAGTAGTCAATCCCAGGAACCTCGGAGAATCTTTTGGTGACCAGGTGAGCCTTACGCTTATCAACTGACCCATATGCAACAAATTTTGTTCAGTAGATCCACTTGCACTAAACAAGTTTCCTTCCTTTAGGAAGAGGGACTAAATCTAGAGTATGGTTCCTCTCCAAGGAATTGAACTCCTCTTGCATAGCAGCATCCCACTCAGGGACACCTGAAGCTTCTCAAAAGGACTGTGGATTCAAATTTGTAGCAAAGAAGAGATGTGAAGCATGCTCGAATTGTGACCTTGTTCTTCTCGCATTTGAAGGACCACCAATCCAATCACTAGCTGACTCTAATGTTTGACGAGCGCAAAGAGGCCCAATAGTTGGAGAATGAGGAGAATTTGGAGGAGAATCATCACTGTATGAATGATGACTAAGAGAGGAGGAAGATGAATCCTCATCATCATCATTTGAAGTGGAGGAAGAAGACTCCTCAGACGGATCAGGAGGATTAAATCCTTGGAAGAACTATCATCATGAAATCGTAATGTCTCCATAGGAATGAAAGATGGAGAAGTGGCAGAAAAAGAATTGGAGGTATCTCCCTCAAAATCAACACTCCTCTCAATGAAAGTATAGAGATCAAGCCATCTGCTGCCAAAACTATGCTGTTTGTTGCCGAAACTTTGCCATCTGTCGATCGTGCAGGGGTTTCGCTAACTGCTGCCTTTGGCTCTAGTGAGGCTGCATGTTTTGGAGGACAAAATAAGGGTGGCCACTTTGGTGAGAGAGGCATTGTGCAGATTGGTGAGGTTTCCAGGGTACAATTAGGGTTGAAGAGACGACCGTTGATGGAGGATTTATTCATGTTGCAAATGCCATTTCTATTAAGTTGAAGGCGGAGACAGAAGAGGAAATACATTATAATGTTTCTATTTTTTCGACACAAGGTGTGATCTATCGTTTTAGGGGTTTTTGGACTAGCCTCCCTGAGCTACATTCCAGGATCTTAGAACATTAGGAGCCACTCATTACTGGTAAAGCTCACATTTACCCCATGACTAAAGGGTTTTTTGTTGCAAAGTTTGAGAATGCTCAGGACATAAATATAATCTTATGTGATCATTATTTTAGTTGGGAGGATAGATTTTTGTTGATGATTAAACCTCAGCACTCTGATTTCAATGCTTCTTCTGAAACATTTAACAAGATCCCGATTTGGGTTCGGCTTCCTAATCTCCCCCTTCATTTATGGGCTGATCCTCTTTTAGAGGAAGTGGGTAAAGCCCTTGGAGATTTTCTGATGGTTGATGATGAATCATTTGATATTCTTCATTCCACCTTTGCCCATATTCTGGTTGAAATGGATGTTTCAAAAGGGTTGCCTGTTGAGATATTACTCGAATCTTCTAAGGGTTACTGGGTTCAATCTTTGGACTATGAAGGGATACCCTTCTGGTGTAGAAGATGTTTTAAAAAAGGTCATGCAACTGCACAATATGGATTAGAGAAAAAGATAATGAAGGCTTCGTGGTGGAAAGGTTCTTCTGAACAACATTATATGATTGAGAAAAAATCTAAGCAACAAAAGAGTTTTTCTTAGGTGGTCGCGATGGATTTATAGGGTAATGCGACATCCTCTCTGGATGTCACAAATAGAGGAGTTGCTAAAGCTGTGCAAGATATTCATGTTGAATCACCTAAAGAGAGAGGGAATGGGCCCTAGGCTGCAAATTCTTGTTATAGCGTTCTCGCTATCAAATCTGGTGGCCTTTCTGACAATGCAATGATTGTAGGGAGGAAAAATGATGATACCTATGAGATGGTGGATGCTGCTGGCATTCATTCTCAGGATGAAGGTGGACTAGTGATGGGTTCATTGGCTTGGCATGGTAAGGCTGCACAAGTGGAAGAGGGTTGGATTACTGTTAAGAGTAAGAAAGCTTTAAGTTTTCTAATCCCTCTTTTGATATGACTCTCCGCTCCTATAAGAGTAGTGCTAAATGTAAATCTTGATGGTTTTTGGTTGAGGGAGCTTAGGCAGGAATTTTTTCTGGTCTTTTTCTGGATCTAGGCAGGTTGTTGGCTGTGCTTCTAGCAACTTTTGTTTTAGTTGTGGGAGCCTATTTTTAAAACCCATGTATATGGCTATGGGAGCCAAAAAAACCCATGGTTGTCTGGTGTTTCATGTTTCTTTTTTTATGACAACATTTTGGTTGAGGGTTCTAGATCCATTCAAAATTTGGTTGTAAAGAGTTTTAGGTCCCTTCAAAACCTATTTTTGGCTTAATAAAAACTCATGTGTGGTAGGATGGATAAGCTTGTAGCCTTTGACACCATCTAGATACCCAATAAATATGTAAGGCTTGCTCTGTGGATCCATAGCCTTGCGTTTCTCTATTGGAATATGGGCCCATGCAGGAGACCCAAACACTCAGAAGTGTTTGATTGTGGGTTTCTGACTAGTCCAAGCTTGAAAAAGGGTTACCCCCTTCACAACTCGATGAAGAACTTGATTTTGGATATAACATGCACAGTTGATGACCTCTACCCAATACTAAGGTGCCAATGATTTGGAGTGAATCATACACTTAGCCATTTCCTTCAAGAACCGATTCTTATGTTCTGCAACTCCATTTTGTTGTGGAGTGTAGGGAATTGTGTGTTGAATATCAATGCCTTTTGAGATACGAAACTGCTCAAACCTCTGGTTAACATATTCCCCCCCATTATTGGTACGCAAAATCTTGATGGTTTTCCTTGATTGTTTCTCTGCAAAAGATTTGAATTCCTGAAAAGGCTCAAAGACCTTAGACTTTTGTTTGAGAAAATATACAAAGGTGTACTTGAAAAAATCATCAATGAAATTCAAGACATATTTGGCCCTGCTAAAAGAAGGATGTGGAAAGGGTCTTGCCAAATCACTGTGAATTAGCTCCAAAAGTTGTGTGGCTCTCCATGCTTTGCCTTTATCAAATTTTTCTTCAAGATGCTTGCCAAGAATGCATCCTTGACAAACTCCGTTAGAAAATTAAATAGAAGGCAACCCTATAACCATGCCATGCTGACTAAGTTCTTGTAAGTAGCGGTAGTCCAAGTGGCCAAACCGCTGATGCCACAAACTACTCACCTCATTTGAGTGAGTGAGCAATGCAAGTGACAGAGAATCAGGAACAAAGTGAGAAAAGTGATACAGTTTGGATTGATGATCTACCTTTCCCACTACAATTGTAGACCCATTATGCATCTCATTGATTATCACTATGTTTGGCGTGAAGTCAACTTGCTTGCTAGAGCTAGTGTGAGTGATTTGATAGACAAATAGGAGATTAGTTGACAAAGATGGAGCACAAAGGACATTCTACAATGTTCCTTTGCCCACATCAATAGACTCTCTCCCATGCACTTCACCGGGAGTGTCATCACCCAATAGAATAAATGTCATAGAACATGACTCCAAGGAGATAAAACTATCTTGTGATGAAGCCATGTGGTGCGAAGCACCTGAGTCAATAATCTAGTAATTAGGTTGTGAAGCAACAACAACTAGGGCATTGCTCTTTGCTTTCCCTTTACTTGTGTCCTTTGAAGAATCCTGAGATGAACTTGGTTTGACAAAATCAAGCACCTTGATGTTGTTATTTTCGAGAAGATGAGACAAATGATCAATTTGCTTCTTTAGACATTTATGTTCATCATGACCAAGTTTATTACAATAGGAACATTTAGTTTTCTCCTTATTGGGCTTATCACCTTTTGAAGAAGATGCATCATTAGCTACTTTTTGGGCAACCGGTTTCTATTCTTTCTTCTTTCCTCCTTGGTTCTTTTGTTTCTTTTCTTGCTTAGAAGGTCCTTTTTGATCTTTATATGGCATAGAACATGACTCCAAGGAGGAAAAACTATCTTGTGATGAAGCCATGTGGTGCAAAAGCACCCGAGTCAATAATCCAGGAATTAGGTTGTGAAGCAACAACAACTAGGGGCTTGCTCTTTTCTTTCCCCTTACTTGTGTCCTTTGCAGAATTATGAGAAGAACTTGGTTTGACAAAATCAAGCGCCTTGATGTTGTTCTTTTAGAGAAGATGAGACAAGTGATCAATTCGCTTCTTCAGACATTTATGTTCATCATGACCAAGTTTCATACAATTTAGGAACACTTAGTTTTCTCCTTCTTGGGCTTATCACCTTTTGAAGAAGATGCATCATTAGCTTCTTTTTGGGCAGCCGATTTCTATTCTTTCTTCTTTTGTCCTTGGTTCTTTTGTTTCTTTTCTTGCTTAGAAGACCCTTTTTGATCAAGGTGCCCATTTGAATCAAATTATCTTGTTCTTTTGTGATTTCATTTGCAAAATCATCAAGAGAAGGCATTTTATAGCTCGTTCCTAATGCTCTTTTTATGTCATAGAATGTAGAAACAAAAACTGAATAGTTTGGACCAAGTTTGGAAATAATTTTAAAAATCAATTGTGAATATTTCTTATCTATCCCACACGCCTTCAATTGCAATCTTACAACCTTTAGTTTTGTGAAGAAGCCTTGAATTGTATCAAATTTACATGAATTTAACCCTATTAGCTCATTCTCCAATTGGTGTCCCCTTAATTCATCTTGTTTACCAAACAACCCTTGTAAAGTTGTCCATACATCATTTGGAGTTGTAGTAGATTCAACATGAAAAAGAAGATAAGGAGATACATACATGCATAGAGTACGATAAGCTTTGTCACATTTGCTACACCATTTTGGCTTTTCTGCAATTAATGATGGGTTAGTTTCAAGACCCATAGTTACTCTAAACAACCCTGACTTCTTAAGATAAATTTTCATTTTTGACTTCCACTCATAGTAGTTATAGGGTGCGAGTATTAGTACTATTGTTTGATCCATTTTAATGCATAAAGTAAGATTGTTTGTTGTGCAAAAAAGAGAGAAAAACAAACACAAAGAGAGAACACAAGACTACCCCTCCTTTTCACTAGATCAGAAATCACCCCCCTAGATATTACAAGTTGGGCGCTTTATAGTTCACTGCGTTTATAGAGCTTTTTCCAAGTTACAATGCTTAATAGGCTCACAATGGCCAAAATTATAAATTTTGATACAAACTGAACTAGAAATAAACTCTAAAAAAATAAGCCCTGTAGCTATGTAGTGCTCTTCACCACCTTTCAGATGCCCGTTTGTTTCCAAAAAAATAGAGCATCGAGGTAAAAATTATGGCCAAATGAAGAAATTAGCAATACCAGACTTCAACCTGCAAAAAAAAAGGGAAAAATAGAAAAAATTCTGATCCAAACTACCTTCAAAGCGAAGAGCTTGTCTCGAGATTTCCGTCGATATCTCGTTTGAAAAAATCTGTCTCCATTTGCCCAAGTTATGCAAATTTGAAAAAAATGCTCTTTTTAGGGGCCAAGGGTGGAGCCCTAGAGGCTCACAGGAGGCGTCGTTGGTGGAGGTGGCTAGACGGTGGCGATAGTAGTGGTGATGGAGGAACGTAGGTAGCGGCTTGGCAGAGCGGTGGTGGAGGAAACCTATAGCACTCAAAGCGCTTAGCGCTAGCGCATAGAGCACTTAGCACAACGCTTAATAATTTTTTTTAATATTCTTTTGAAAAATTTCAAATGTTCACCTTGATCTACCTATAGGGAGGACTGTACGACCTTCCTAGGATTTTTTTTTTCACAGTGGATTCTGACACTGAAATGGGGTAAATTATATATCAAAATTCATCTGCGAGGCCTCTCAAACTCAATGACAGGGTCCTTTTGGCTTGAAAATCCTCCATTTGAAAGCTATCTTCCAGATCTGAGCTACAAACCCCCATTTTATAACTATTGCAAATGATCTCCAAAATGGATGAAACGAAAGCCAATCTTGACTTTCTCGAGCCTTCTGGATGCAATGGAACAATAAAAAATGCTTCTAGAATACCCAAAGCTGCTGCAATCACCCAGGTCTCACAAAAACATTTATGCAAAACAAAGATTACTGGATCTTCATAAACCTTTGCTGGTTCTTCGGATCGTTCAAAATGCAAGAGAAAACACAACAATATTTTACAAGAACTCTGCAAATAATCTAATCTTCTAAATCAAGCTCTGATATCATGTTAAAATCTAAGAAACAAATTACAACCCATAATCAAATTGAAAGAGATAGATCAAATACACTGTAAATGCAAATGAAATGAACAACATAACAGTGATATCGAGAGAAAACTAAAGTGAAGTGCTCCAAGGAAAAATAGCATTAGATTAATATCTCTGACTATATGAAAATACAAGCAAGGTAGTGAGTTTATATAGGCTAGGGAGAGGGGAGAGGTGTCAAAATGGACCAATAGGGAGATGCCACTATGCAGGTTAAAGGTATCAAGAGCATCTTCCCAAGATAGCAAACGCCACCTCCCTTGTCGGATGTCGACATCTCAAATCACCCACTCACTAATTAAACTCACTTTATTTAACCTAAGCAAGCTTAATAAAAGTGTAGGAAGAACCTAGGAAGAGAGAAAAATATAAACCCAACTAGGAAAATAAAAACATCCACTAACATGTCTCAATTTGGTGGATTCAATGTTTCTAAGAGCTCACAAGTGCTCTATGGATAAAGCTAATTTATTTTATTAGGGAAGATCAATTGTGGACCATATTTTTTTTATGATTTGGACTCAATGAAGATGGAATACTTGGACATGTTCAACATTATGGTTACTAGTCCATTGGTGTGGAGATGGATTTTAAAAATCAAAGTATCATGTTTTTTTTTTGTCGAATTAGCGCAACAACCTTGTTTTGGTCAACAATTACTAAGATCTCACTTGAAGAGTTGGCGGTTTTCTTATTAATGGATGTGACAAAATATTCAAGACCTTGATGAAGATGCCTTGGCATTTCTGTTAGAGTAAAGGTTTTAATTTAATCATGTTGATTAAATTACCTTTATTCCTCTCTTAAGATTTCACTTTAGTTTGCATTTGTGACATTTAATAATTATATTAATTATTAAATGTCTACCTATTAGGGTCTCTTTTAGGGTTGCACAATATCCTTTTATAAGGATTCATCATTGTAATTTATCTCTCTCTCGGATGAATACATTTTTCAGCTTTCAGAGCACCCTTGCTTGTTTGTCTCCATCTCTTCTTTTTGTGACAGGTTATTTGCATGCAGGTGATCTTCGGGGTCTGTGAAGTTGGCTTTCTCAACTTCTACATGGTATCAGAGCTCCAGACCTGCTGCTTCCTGTTCATCTTCTGAAGAATTTGGAGCTACGAGGGTTAGATCTGACTTTCAGGTTTTGGTTGCATCAGATCCGTGTTTGTCTTCTGTTTTTTATTTTGGAATAGGGGGTATTTTTTTTCGGTGCACTTTGAGCCCAAACGGACCTCACTGTTGCGCTCGTAGCACCCAAAAACCCCTATTTCCATATAAAATTCGTCCGATTTGGACACAGTTGCTCCAGAAGGCAAATTTTTTTATGCCCCAAGGCCGTACGGCCCCAGGGCACGAAGTTCGGCAGAAATTTCAAAAAAAAAAAGTTTAAAAAAAATAAAAAATGTAGTTTTTTAAATTTTCACGGGCGCAGCCATTGGCAGAGGCACGCGCCACCGCGCGCCGCCCAGCGGCCACTACCCGGCCGCCGCCGCCGGCGGTAACCATCGGCCGTGGCCCGGCAGCCACCGCCGTGCCTCCGGCGCAGACCGCAGCCCGCGCGCCGCCCGAGCGCCACCCACGCCCAACCCGTGCCGCGCCCGCACACCGCCATTCCACCGCCGCCACCCCTGCTCCGCCACAGCCGCCAGTGCGCCAGCCCCCTGGTCGGTCATGTGACCAGGGGCCGAAGGTCTTAGCCCCTGAGGGCTGTGAATTTTTTTTTACCTTTCAACCTACCTTCACGAAATCGGGCATAACTCGGGCATTTTAGCTCGGATTTTTGAATGGAAATAGGCGTTGGAAAGCTGGTTCTGAGCCCGATCTAATTGATGGATGCTTTTTCTCTAATTTTGCCATTTTGCAGTGTTTTTTGCCAGTCAAAGTCAGAACAAGTTTTTTGCACTCCAGGAGCCATATCTTTTGCATACGGACTCCGTTTTTCACAAATGAATAGGCGTTGGAAAGGGGTTTCTATGCTCTTTCCAGATCTGTCATGTATTTTTCTAGAATCTGCACCAGGTACATTTTATTCAGTACTTTGTGTTTTCACACATCTGTCAATTTACTTGGACGTTTCAAACTTGGAAATGATTTGTTTGCGTGGGATGGCTTTATTTGATCTACTTTATCAGTATTAAAGTCATTTAGTCTCAGATTTGTTAATTTGAAGAGTTATCATGGGTTTTTCTACTCACCCTTCAGTTGTATTTCTAGAACGGGGTAATTATGAGTCATGGGCAAAGGGCATACTTACACACTGTAGGTGGCTTAATATTTTGCCTTATTTGTATGATCTCATACCTAAACCAGCAGCTTTAGAGGGAAAACTAGCTTGGGATATCATTAGAAATCACATAGTAGGAGTTATTTTGTCTAGTGTTGATTCTGACACTGTGTGGGCTATATTGAGCATTGATCGTCCTCACTCACTTTGGACACGTCTTTGGGAGATCTATGGAGACCCCAGTCTTTCTCCATTCCCAAAGGATCCTGCTTCAGATTGTCTTGTACCCATTGGTTGGAGAGATAACACACCTTTTGATCATGATACTTTAAAGGAATTTCAATATTTAGACACCCTTACATATTCCGATGAATCAGAGGATTGTCTCACAGTTCCTACTCTTCAGACTGAGATTATACATGTATCAACATCATCTCCTTTTGTTCCTGATCAGTTTGATATTGCCTCTTCTTTGGCTCCTATTGATTCAGCTAAGCAGGACATCATACATCTTTCAGACATGGCTACTTGGGATTCTTATCTTGCAGGCATTTCGTCTTTGTTTATAGAGTCCTATATTGCAGACTTGGAGGATTACTTTGAGGATTTTCAGCTCCTCTTTGTTGACAGCCATATTCCAGCTGTTAGCCCACCATCATCTGTGCATTTAGAGGTTGCAGTTTTTGAGTCTTCAGTTCAGTTTGGATTTGACATCTTTTGTTTCAGTTCAGACAGAGGGATTCTTCAGCATCCTATTATGGCACACATCTTGAGACAGATTGATTCTTCTCTCTTCACAGGGTTTCTTCATCTTCGTCCTTTGGATCCATTTCTTCCCAAGGGGAGGAATATTATATGCCGCTTCAGGATCTCTTTCTGGATTCTACCTTAGGCATCCATATGTGCGACAGGAGTTTCTTCATTATGGGCGGGGCTTCTAGTCTCTTTCTTTTTCTCCTATGGAGACCATTGTATATGTACTTATATGATAGGAGTTGTCTATGGGGGGTATCATGTTATCCACCTCCTATCTTTCTGTTATTAGTGCATTTATTTCTTTCATCTCTTTTTGGAGTAGAGTTTTTCCCATGAGGTTTTCTCTATTTCTCCACTTTACAGAGATTTGGTTGTAATTGGGTACCTGATCAGGCCTTGTTGCCGGGACCCAAGTTTACTTTCTTGCATTGTAGCTACCTTTGCTTTCTTGCACATGTTTGTAACTGCACTTTTGCTCATCTTAAGGGGGGGTGTTAGAGTAAAGGTTTTAATTTAATCATGTTGATTAAATTACCTTTATTCCTCTCTTAAGATTTCACTTTAGTTTGCATTTGTGACATTTAATAATTATATTAATTATTAAATGTCTACCTATTAGGGTTTCTTTTAGGGTTGCACAATATCCTTTTATAAGGATTCATCATTGTAATTTATCTCTCTCTCGGATGAATACATTTTTCAGCTTTCAGAGCACCCTTGCTTGTTTGTCTCCATCTCTTCTTTCTGTGACAAGTTATTTGCATGCAGGTGATCTTCGGGGTCTGTGAAGTTGGCTTTCTCAACTTCTACAATTTCATGGTAGAATGATGAAGAAAGGAAAAAAGAAGGATGAGAACCAAGAGAAAGGAAGATCCAAAATAAAAAAGGGAGATATAGATTCTTTGCTAATCCAAGGTGGAATGTGAAATTATGTTGAGAAAGCTAACATTCAAATGAAGAACACAGAAAAGAAGAATATAATGGATTAGATGATACAAATTCCAAAGACTCTCAAGATCTAATGTATTTGTTGTATCCTCAACTATCTATGCATGTATGTGAGGATACATGGATGATTGACTTTGATGCCTCTTTTTACACTACTCTTTCATTAGGAGTGGCTCTCTAAGTTAGAGAAGAACCATGAAGGTGTGCAAATAGTCTTTAGTAGTGAAGAATGCAAGATGGTTCATGGTGCTTGCAAAAGAGAGTTACATGTATTTAGTGTAATAGTTTTATTGTACATGTAGCTAAAAGATTTTCAACATCTTCATGTTTGACACCAAAACATGTAGTAAACAGATCATTTTTTGGATTTTGAAGACATGCATGGGTTCCTGAGCTTTCTCTCACCATAAAGAATAATAAGCTACCTATTTGAATGACTATGTTGTTGCATGAGAGATTGGGCCATAATGAGGAGAAAGGCTTTGGATATTTGAAAAATAAAAAATCTTGCAAACAATATATTTGAGGTACCCAATACGTTAAGTTTAAGGCTCTTTTGGAGAATCATAAGGATAGGATGATCAAGGTGTCCATATTGGACAATGGTAGAGAACATTATTTTAAGAATTTAATGGATTTTGTAAAAATGATAAAATTTTGACATGAGACAAATCTAAACACAACCTGACAAAGAGTTGTAGGGAGAATAAATAGGATGTTGATAGAGAGGGCTAAAATTATGTTTAGTAGGTCTTGTTTAAAACAAGAGTATTTGGGTAAAGGTATTTTCTATTGTATGTCATTGAGAAAGTATTCTACATCAACACTTGTGGAGAAAACACCTATTTAGTTTTGGACACATAAAACACACTGAAGTATATCTATGTGTTTGGTTGAAATGCATCTATTTGTGTGCTTGAGAAGAAGAGGTCAATATTGAACTATAAATTTTTCAAATGCATCTTCATTGGTTGTGAGTGAAGGTTTGAATGGAAATACAATTCATAGTAGGAACATGGTCTTTAGGAGATTGCCTAGTTCCACTATTGAGCAAAATCGAGGATAATGTTGTTAGTCATGCTACTAAAGCCAAATATTGAGACAATCATTCTATATGATGAACTTAAGGTTTTTGATGGAATAGATGATGAGGATAGTACAAAGATCTCTTTAAGCTTAGAGGAGGAAGAACCTCCACTTCAAGTTTTGAGGAGGTCCAGTTGGTAGAGAAGGCAACAAAAAAAGGTATAGCCTACTTGATTTTAAATATATTTTTCTTTGAGTACTATAGTAATAGGTCTAGAACCATGAGTAAGGATGGAGATGAGAAGTAATAAATCTTGAAGATGGTCATGGATGAGAAAATGGCTACAATGAAAATGAACAATAAATGGGATCTAGTTTAGTTGTTTGAGGGTTGAAAATAGAGAAGTTTAAAGGATGGTTGGTTGCAAAAGGATATTATTTCATTAAGAGAATTGATTTTGGTGAGTTTTTACTCCTATTGTAAACATTTATTAGATTCTTGGTATTTTCTGTTGTTGCATTTGACCTTATTTGATCAAATGGTTGTGAAGAAAACTTTCTTGCATGGTGACTTGGAAGAAGAATTCCACATCACAACTAGAGTGCTACATCACGAAGGATATGGCAAAGTTGGTTTTTCAATTGAAGAAATGACTACATGGTCTCAAATAGTCTCATATAATGTTGTTTAAGAAGTTTGATTCATATGTCTTGGGGCTAGGACTTATTAGATCTAAATTTAATTATCATGGATCTTACAAATGACATGGTTATCGTTTTATCATTATTAGTTAGTTTGTTGATGATATGTCGTTATTTGGTAATAGTTAGGGACTTCAAATACCAACTTTCTAAATGGAGAACTTAAGGACATGTTAAATTTGTCTTGGGAGCTCTTAATTTTGCTATATTTAGATGAAGTATTGACTTCATATTGCAATTTATCATGGCTCTCAACAAACGAACAAATGTTTGTATTATGCGAATAAAACTTCTAATTAGCAGCTTCCTTTGACATCTAAAGAGATCAAGTTAATAAGTGCCACACTCTAATAGTGCAAATGAGAGTCGAGTTGTTTCATGGCTAACCTTAGACATAATCATTGAACAAAAATGAAGAGGTCTTTTATATATATGCATACTACTTTTAGGTGCCGTATATTATTAAGGAGGCAGTGCCTTAGAGGACCTACAACACTCTAGATATTTAAGGATGCATATTTAGATTGGATAGGGATGTAAAGAACAAAAGGTATACTAGTGGTTGTGTTTAGCCTATAGAGGTGCAATGAGTTGGATGAGCAAGGGATAAATCATAGTTGCTTTATCTATTATAGAGGTAATAGTACATGGTAGCTACTCATGCCTATAAGGAGGCTATTTGGTATTTGAGACTATGTTTGAATATTGGGTTGACTAAGAGAAATTAGAGCTCACTATCATATTTAGAATGCTATCACTTTACCAAAGAACACGATCTTTCACATGTAGACTAAGCATAATAATGTTTAATTTTATTTTGTTTGTGACATGGTAGAGGATGGAGGGTCTTGATGGATAAAATTGATACTTTATAGAATATTATAGATTATAGATGCTTTGAAAATGCTAGTTAGCATATAGAAGTTCATATAGTGTATTGAGTTTATGGGCATGAAATTGTTGGTGTTTTTTTTTTCTTTTTTTCTCTATTGTAGGTATATGACAAATGAGAATGTTAGGATTAGGCATTTTACACATTGCAACCTAATATTTGATTTATTATTTAATTTATATTTAATTATTATCCCAATTTGAAAAAAGGACATCTCACATTAAAGTGACATTTCACCACATATATTATAACCATGATACACATAAGAAGTTAAAAGAGAATTTAATGTCATAAAAATGTGCAAGAACATCTTATGACAATTCTATGACATGTGTAAGAGTATGTTAGAAGGAAATTACATGGTTGACCCCGACTCTTGACCAACTTATGATGCATTTTATGAAATTCTATAGTTCATCTTTAAATGGAGATAATAGGTCTAAAATGGAGCATCCAACTTTTTTAGGGATTATAATATTGTATGACATATTTATGACATGCAAGAGTATTTTATGTTTTATCTTGTTGAGTCATTTTGGAGTCTTCTTATGAAATTTCAATACCTTATTCGGGACTATGATATTGCTTTTTTTGTGGTTTCCAGGCCTTCTTAATTCTATATATCAAGGACTTGATATGGAGACGTTATATGTTAGTTTGCAAGTATTGTTTTGTTGTTAGAATGAGTCAGAGTTGTACATTATCTCTTATAAAAATTCGAGCTTAATTGTATTGTAACTAAGTTTTTTTTGATCGGTAATAGATAATTTTATTAATTCTATAAATAACATGTACATTGATGTTTCCAAATAAAAAAACTATATATCCAGAACCCCCTGAAACCACCATTTACATTGCTTTCACACTCGATTTGCTAAATCAAAATTTGCCACATATGGCAATATACCAGACAAAGCCATAACAACCCTTGCCAAATGAAGCGATGCCACTATTCTAGGAATGTACACAAAACCAAAAAAAAACCCTTCTATCGACTGCCCACACCACCCAGAAATCCATTCATGCATATATTTTAAACAGAGTACACAAAAATATTTAAACATCATCATGGACAACTATCAAAGGAAGATCCCTTAATTGTTACCCGCTCCATCTTCTTCAGCTCTTGCATTCTTGGGCCCTGCTGTAGCCTTTGTCCTCACCGTCCGCTTCTTCTTCTCCTTGGGATCCTTCTCCTTGCTCATAATCCCAACATTCTTCTTCGCTTCTTTCTCTGAGAGAAGTCTTCAACGAATCCTATACAATTAAGGCCTCCACCGTTCTTTCCTCTTTGTTATCTCCAAGCGGCACAACATATAAATGGTACTAGTTCATAAACTTCATTTGCATCAACACGTTCAATTACTTTTGTAATATGAAAGCCAGCATCAAGAATAACCCATTCCATCACAAAGTTAAGCCCATGAATCCAATCCTCATCTATACTTGCTTTCATCACCCAGACAATGGTCTCCTCCCTCTACCCTAGTTCCAATCCCCACACAACCACCATGGAAACTATGTCCACGTTGGTTCAATATCTATGCTCAGTTTGCAAGAAAACATATCCTAGGAGCGTTTTTATTATTTGTAGAAAAACCACATCATCAAATTTAAAAGGCTTTTCAACCTCTTTGCAGAGATTTTTCCCAAAAAAAGCTGCTTGATGCCTTGTCCTATATAGCGTGGGCAATGTCGCCTCCATCGTACTCTGCCAGAGACCACCTATTCCTTCTTTCTGTTGCATCAACTACCCTCTGCCACCTTTAAATCCTCATAGAGACCCCCGTCCCATCATTCATCCTCCCTGCACTAGTCATAAATGCATCCTATGTGTGATGGTGTACCGAGAATGACAGAAATCGCTTGCAAGATTACAAAAATATTCAATTCTCATCTCACACTCATCATTAAGTGTTAACAGCTACTTTGAAAGGACGTCCACTACCTCATTTCCCGCACGTCGTACATAATTTGGAAACAATCAAAGGTTTCCAATATTTGTTGTATTGCATTTATGTACTTTGTTAAATGCCACATCTGAGCCTCTCCCGATTTGATTGCATTTACAATGATCAACGAGTCACCCTCCCGGCGTACCTTCGAAATGCCTAGTTGTCCACCAAGTTTGGCAACTAGAAGAGCTACCTTAACTTCTACAACATTATTCATCCCGTTGTCTAGTCTCTTTGCTCTTAAAGCAATAATATTCCCTTGCCAATCCTTCACAACATCTCACTTTCGATGGATTTCGATTGTTCTTAGACGCTCCATCAAAATTGATTTTATATCATCCTTTCATTAGTTTCGTCCATTTCACTTCCTTTGAATAACTAAATTATGAATGCACTCGACTAAGCCCATTACGAGGTCTGTAACTAGGTTTATTGATAATACATTGATTTGAAATTTGGAGGTGAGGTTTTCTTAAGAAATATTTTTCTCATGGTATATAGTGTGTCACTTATTGTGTATGCATTCTTATTGTTTTTGTTTCAAATTGTATATATATTAGCCTTATTTGTAGATTTGTCAAATTGGTACTCAATTTGGGCTATTTAGGTCCTAAAAGTTGATAGAACCTAAGAAAAACTTTTCATCTCCTCAATTTATCCTTCATCCATGCATGTGTATTGGTTATCATTCATTTACAACTCTTAAAGAAGATTGTCAATGCAAATTGTTCCTTGGATTGGACACATGATCACCTCTACCTAGATATATGTTTGGTCTTAATAAATACAACATAAACATTGTCAATCACAAGCTCACACCAAAATTTAATACTAAATCACATTGATCTTCATTTTAGGTATGCATCAAAATGTCTTCAATCATGTGAACAACAATAGGAATTTGATCAAATGACACAATGAGCTATTAATTTTCAACCCTTGGATAGTATGCCTCCAAAGGTGTTAACATGATATCCTTTTTTCAAAATTCTAGTAAGGAAAATTAGATTATAAGTTTAGCATGTGTAAATGATGGGACTGTGGTGAAGGACAAGATTAGAAGAATAGTTCAAGATGATGGATTCAATTTTGTCCTAGAAGATTGAATAACATATTCAATTCCATTATAATTGTTTACTCATCATTTTAATACACCTTTAATATAGGTGTTCTACATTAGTCAACAATATAATGAGATAGCTAAGCCACACCCTCTCGCATCTCTTTCAATTACACATTAACAATTACATATCATGACAACTCCTTATATTTAGACACATGTGAATAATGTAATTAATTTACTCATATATACTTTGCATTCTAATGGTATTTTTTTTATAAGATGCATTTTATTTTCCTTTATTATGTATGCTTGTGTACACACCTGAATATATACAAATATATATAACACATCATTTTATAGGTGTGTAATAGCACCTCACTTACTTTAGCCCTCTATCCTCTTGCGCTCTACCCTCTCCACCACCTCTAGCTACATACATATATTATAAACACACATACATGAAGATACACATAATAAGGGGTCTTTGAGTAGGCTTAATTTCTAATCCAACGTATGGAATACGAAAAACCATAATTTGCAAAACAAAGATAAAAGGTTGATGAATGTCTTTAATTCTAATATACTTTTTTTCATTTTTTGTCATTTTTAATTTTTTATCAATCATTTATTAATTATTTAATTGTTATTAACAAATTATTACACTAAAAGGTGTAACTAACAATAGTAAAAAGGGATGGAGTGTAATGGTCTAACCATGTTCATAAAAATATATCCATCTCTGATTAGAGACGCGTAACCTATTTCTAAAGTTCATATTTGTGCTTTCATTCATGGAGATTTGAATTTGCAGGTCCATGTCTCAGGTGTGGCCATCCCAGGGCTATCCCGGGCCTAATCCCGAGCCAAGCGGCGGGTTGTGGAATCAACTTCCACAAAACGGGCCCCCGTTTTCAAACAAGGGCGGCTTGTGGAAAAAAAAGGAAAAATGCCATTTAGAAACGGGGGCCCGCTTTTAAACAAAACGGGGGCCCGTTTTTAGAAACGGGCCCCCGTTTCTAAAAAACGAGCCCTCGTTTTGTTTAAAAGCGGGCCCCCGTTTTAGAACAAAACGGGGGCCCATTTTTTTTGCTTTGAACCCCCGTTACCTTTTGGCTCAGGAGCCTGAAGCACAAACGGGCCCCCGTTTATAAGAGCGCGTTTTCCAACGCGCGGACTTCCGCGAATTTGTGACTCATTACCTTGCACTCATGGAGTTAATATTTGTATTTTAAACACAAACATAAAATTTTCAAAATGTATCTTAATGTAGACAAACACATATATAGACACACATCTACACACAATAACATATAAGAGATGTTAACTTTGAGGTACTTATATTGATAGATCTAATATATTTTTGCTAGTTTACAGTATACATATTTATATTTTACTTCATTATTTGAAATTGTTTTTGATAAGATTAGTAGGAAAAGTTTATACAAAGACAACTTCACAACACATCATTTGAATCCGTTATGAATTATACATATTGAAATTTATAAAATTGTAGAAATTGCTTCAATTAGTTTAGATTAGTATAAAGAAACCATTTTCCTTTACAATATTTATATAGATATTATTTTTTAATATCTATCTAGTACAAAATACATAAGCTGTGTGTGTGTGTGTGTGTGTGTGTGTGCACGCACACACACACACATTACATAACTTATTTTAACTTTTACTTGTATACTATTTTATTTCAGACATAATTTACTTTATATTTTATTGAAAGCTTATTTTATTTTTGTACAATAATGTAATAAATCATAAAATGTTTGTTAAATTTGAAAAAATAAATGAACATCAATCTTAATTACGAAATAGATGCACATGTAAATAGGTAAAAATATATTATTTTTTCATATCTATCTAGTACAAAATACATAAGCCGTGTGTGTGTGTGTGTGTGTACGCACATACACACACACATTACATAACTTATTTTAACTTTTACTTGTATACTATTTTATTTCAGACATAATTTACTTTATATTTTATTGAAAGCTTATTTTATTTTTGTACAATAATGTAATAAATCATAAAATGTTTGTTAAATTTGAAAAAATAAATGAACATCAATCTTAATTACGAAATAGATGCACATGTAAATAGGTAAAAATATATATTAGAAAAGACAAGGAATATTTGTTTTAATCTTTACTTAATACTTATTTTATTTCATACATTAGTTACTTTGAAGAGAGATTTTTTTTTCCACTTACCAACTGCTATTATTATAATAAGGCACAATTAACAATATGTTTATTATTAAATATTAATAATCTTATATGTAAATGAGTGTCAAATTTAGGTCAAGGGTTTTTCCCATTAATACAATCAACCCCTTGCTATCATTATAGTTATGTCTCTCGACATAATAATTAAGTTATAACCTTTGAAATTGAAATCCAAACAAAAAAAAAAGAAAATGATGGGTATAAAGTAGAGAATATTGTAGCTTTAAAAGATTGAAATTAATGTTTAAGTATGAGAGCACAATAGATTACATGGAAAAGTGTAGCTTGAGCTATGAAAGAATTAAAAGAGACAACAAATATGTTAGCTTCTTTCCAGACAACTTCACCACCTTGTAGACAAGTCTAACAAAAGGTGGAGGAAAAACACATAAAGAGAAGTATACAACTCATTCATTACAATAGTGCAACCTACATATCTAGTCCACTAGTGTAGAGTCACCCTATCCCTACCTAATCAAGACATATATAATGATTTTTTATTGTAGTGCTTTTATAACATCTATTTTATATAGATTTAGGCATACAAAACATTAAGATAATAATTTTTAAAATTAATTTATGGTTTTTTAAAATATTGTATTTGAATTTAGTTAATTTAATTGCATATCTCTCAAATGAAAGCTATTTTAAAGGCGTTTGATAGTGTTTAATAGTAGTATACAACATCACATAAAAGAATTTTGTAAAAAAGAAATTATCAGTAATTTTGTAATAAATTTTAATTTGTGGTAAATTTAATCATTTTCATAAACTTTGTATAAAAATGAAGTTAATTATATATTTGAATCTCCATGTAGAATTTTTTGTTAAAAAATTGCAAGGATGTCTAATAAATTTGTATAATATGACCCACAAAAGGAATTCCATAAATATCTATTTGCTCCAAGAGCAATTGCTTGCATAACTTTGGTGATTATGAAGAGCAATTGTTTGCATAACTTTGGTGATTATGCTAGAAGGTATACTTAAAAGATCAACATAATATTATAAGATTAATTAAAGATACAAGATAAAATAAACATGGATTAAAAAAATTGATTCTTACATTTAAGATATAAGTTCTAATATATGTGTGTATAAATTTAAATTTATTAAACATTGAGACAATTTATACTAAATTTAAGAAAAGTGTTGGACACTGTATTATTAATGAAATTTAGAGTAAATACATGATAATGCCATTCAAGAAATAGAATCAAACAACAACCCAAACCTACTTATGAAGCTTATTGACAACATCAAGAAATAGAATCAACCAACCACTCAAAATTTCTTATGACTATTTGGTGTATGATAATTTGGTTGTTGTTTTACGATAACTTGTCTTTATTGGCTACTTTGTTGTTGTTTTCCTGCTGTGAGTTGGATCTCTCTTGTTGTAAGGGGTTTCAAGGTCTGTTCAAACCCTATTTCCCATTAATAAAAAAACAACAAGAATTGTGTTGCTACTAATTATGAAAAAAAATGTAGTATAAAATATTTATTTATTTTAACAATACCCTCTTATTGCATCATTTTTGAAAGAGTACAAAGCAAGAAGTGAAAATAAATATTAAAATCCATTGTTGCAAGTCATTTGGTAAATATTTTAACATGTGGATTTTGATTTGAATACTTTAGTAGAGTTGAAAATTCTACTTTTGCACATGCTTGTAAATGTAGTCCTATTAAAATATAATGTGTTTAGTACACACAAGATCCAACACTCCTTGATTGTCACAAATTAGAGTTGTAGGTAATTTATTAAGCACATTCATCCTTATCAAAATGCAACATAACCATAACATTATAAAATAGTTCAATATGCAATTGGATATGCTATTTCTATAGAAGGGGAAACAACAATGGTTTTATTTTTACTCCTAGTGTGATTTCAAATGAAATCCCAAGGAGAAAACAAATCCTAAAGTAGGTTTCTTGTCATCTAAAGAACATCCTAGTTTGCACTGTGTATCTATTCAAATATTTTTTTCAATTTGTTTGTATTTTAGAATATGCTCAAAAGTATCATGAATATGTTGGAAGTATGTGTTGATATGTTGCTGTGGTTGTCATTAATGTCAAACTTGTTATTATGGAATGGTCTGGAACGTCTGTGGTGCATAGTTATCTTGCTATGTTATTGGTGCAGTTGATATGTTGGTTGTTTTGGAAGTGCTTGGGTCTGGAATCTATTGATGGTGTTAAATATTATTGTTATCTTCATTGGATATAGTTTCAGTATCATGATTATGATGGTTTTATGGTCTAGAAACATCCTTATGTTCTCCAAGTGTTGCGGCAATGATCATTGCTGGCTATGAGATTCTATGTTTGACCTATTCTTAGGTTCGAATATGATTTGTGGAAGCCTGGTTGATATGTTATGGGTCTCACCATAGCATGTGGAGATCCAGATTTGAGTTGTTTGCATTGGAGAGTATGTTTTGATCGATATTTGCTTATACGGTTGCATAGCATGTGGATATGCTATCGGTTATGTTCTGACAATTACGGATTGATGAATTAATCTTTGGAAGATGTGTTTTGGTCCTCTCTTTCTCTTGGAGTGGATCAATGTGTGTGTTTTTGATTCAGAAAGCAGATTTTGATTCAGGCCGACTTGGTTTAAGCTTTGATGATCTATTTTGTTTATAAGAATGAGTGTGATTGAGTTATACATATGAGCATGGGATGTGAGTGAGAGTAGATGTGGTGAATAGAGAAGATTAGAGGTTCAATGAAGAGAAGAAGAAGAGTTGTGTTTGAATGATATGCAAGTTGTGCTGAGAATGTGAGAGAGAGTTGAGATAGAGTGTTGGCAAATGAGATCAGTGTTGTGTGTGTGTTGATGTTGGTCGCTTGATGCAGAGTTCAAGGACAACTTCATGATCAGGAGATCCTTCTTTTCAGATCATTTTTCTGTATCTTTCCCCAAGTGTAGTTAGCTTTAGGTTTTTCAAGTCCTCTTGTATCTTGCCCCATGAGTAGTTAGCCTTGGTGAGCAAGTCCTTAGTACTGAGATCCCATTTGTAATAATTTCTATTCATAGTGGATATATTTTTGTGGGCGGATGCTCACCATGGTGGGTGAACCCACAATAGTGGGTTACACTTTTTTGCCAACTTTGACACTGCAATATTCATTTTTAGAAAAAACTTCAGATTCAGATACCTATTACTTCTAAACCGTAAGGAATTTGTAGATGATGTGAACTAGTGATTTGTGTCATTTTTCATGTATATTCTAAAAATATTTTTTTTTATAACTTTTGGAATCAATTTGCATCGATTTTTCTTTCTCCCTTGAAAACTAGTTTTTTTCAATTTTTTTTTTTTTTTTTAAAAGAGTGATACTCACTCTGCATATCATAACTTTTATTTCTATAATAGATATGAACGTGATTCTTTCGAATTTGTTTTTTTTACATCCATATCTAGTGTTTGTAACTGGTTTTGTAACATTATCTCCAATATTTCATATTTTATTAAGATTTGAAGTCGAGTTAACTGTAATTTTGACATATGTCCATTTGATATTAAATAACCTATTGTATATGCAATGAAACTCATTTTTTTTTGTTGTTGGAATGAGGACTTCAATACCTAGTGTGTAAATATTTTTCAGAATTTTTTGGGTGATGCTTACTATTTTTCCATAAGCATTGAACAAAGAAGTTCATGTTTGGTGAAAACCCTACATTCATAAGAAATAAAATAAAAATATATTAATGAAATTAAATACATTAGAAATTATACTATTTGGAAAACTTATAATAAGGGATAAATACTTAAAAAAAAAAAACTTCTAAATGAATTCATTTGATCCCGCAAAAGCTAATGTACAATTGGTTTTTTTTCAGCATTTGATAGATGCAAATTAGACTCCATTACAAGTATGAGATAGAAGTAGAGAGGTTCTATCCAAGAAATTTTGATCTAAGAGCCTTTGATCTAACTCTCTTCAATGAATTACTTCAAATGGGACCTCTTAAAGCTTAAATCATTACATTTTCTAAAAAATGTATGATTTCAGCAAAAATTAGGATCTATGAAAAAGTAGGAACCAACATTGTGAGGTCACCCTGGTTTTTACCTGTTTTGGGTGTTCATGTGTTGGATGCGTGTTGAAGTTTAATTATAAAATAGTTAATATTTGGAATGGTGAAGTTGAGATAAATGAGACTCAATCAATTGGTGAAAAAAAATTCGTTCACCTAAGTTGATATATCATGTCAAGAAAATTGCAATCATGTCTCCATTACTGTCAACATGGGCTTGGATTTTTCCAATCTAAATTTATCAAGCAATAATTGATCTTTTCATTAAAGATGCAAACATCTAATTATTTTTTGCTACATTTTAGTCAGATGGTGATGTAGTAGCTCAATGTGATCTATCATTTGGGATCATTTTTTATTGCTTGAATCATCTTTCAAGAATTCTCAATGATGACTAGATCATTGAGATATAATGTCAAAATTATAGTCTCACCCTTGTAGAGATTGAGATCACATAAATTCCTCGTGATTATAATATCTATGATTGAGGAGATTCTCAAAAATATTGATATGGTAGGATTTGGAAGCTTTCTTTATTATAGAGAGAGATTTCAAACTTCGTACATTTTTTATTGTTGTCTAGGTACAACCTAACCTTTAGGTTGAGTCATATAGACTTATTTGGGGTCTCCTTTGAGGTGGGAGCTTTTAAAATCTATCTAGAAAATGTACCAATTCAATTGCATTGCCATAGCTAAAACCAACCCAGTAGATCATATCTACAATGCGAGAAAAGGTTTATTTATAGTTAATGCCTTCTTTCTATGTTACCCCTTAGCCACAATTTGGGCCTTCTACTTGTTAATGCTACCATCTACTTCAAAGTTTAATTTTGAAAATGTTTTTACATGTAATAGATTTCTTCATTACTGAAAGATCAAGAAGTTCTCAAGTTTTTTTTTCTCATTAATGCCTGATATTTTACATTCATCAAATATTTCCAAGATTGTGAATAAAGATCCTTAAATATTATTTTTGGATTTAAATTTTGGATTAATACACATACAAGATTTAAATTAGTTTCTTCACGAGCTTGCTATATGCCTTAGCTTCAAGTTTTTTTAATTTCTACAACAACATCTATCTTTACATTCTTGATAGTGGTATAATACTAGTTAGAGTTTTATGTATAAAGGGTGATGATTGAGGTGGAATTTTTTGTCATGCACACTGTAATGTGATGAAATATGAATGAGAGATCAAGAGGAAAACTACCCTTTCCCTCCAAGGAGAGATGAGAGTTTCACTACAGATTTCCCTTCAAACACTTTTCACCTAGTTACATTGGAAGAGGAGAGGAGAATTCACTAGATGCAACCTTCAAAGAAGAAGATAGTATTTTGAGTGAAATGGGAATGATAAGCTAATCCCCTCTTCCTATTTGAAATGGAAAGGAATTGATTGAATTATGTAGTGCAAAAGTGACAAAGAACTGATTATAACTCAAGATCGGGATATGGGATGAAGCTGTACACTTGGATATCACAGTAATATGTTGAGACGAAGTCGCCCTGCGAATTTGAGGAAAAGTTGCCCAGACCGTGGCGGGAATGTACATGGTCCTCCGAAAAATCCATGAAACGAAAAGGGTTTTTTCACCTCTGCAAATGGAGCACAAATCTGAAAGTATAGCTGTGCACCTGCAACCTACATACAAAAAAGAGAGGAAAATGGGTTGGGATTGGGGGTTTGCCTTTAGGTCAAACCCCAGTTTTGGAATTAACCAAGTAATGAAAGAAAGTACTTGCAAGTAGATGTAAATGAAAGACTGAATTGTAAATCACCTCAAAGGAGGTTGTGGTAGCAATGTTGATAGAAAACGCTTGTGTGGAATTGAATGTTGGAATCAATCTCCTCTTCAATGGTTGAATCCTTGACTTGAATGTAACACCTAGCCTTGAAGGGAGACTTGAGAATGCTCAATGCTGGAAAAGAATGCTTGAATGCTCTTGAATGCTCGATCACTTATGCAACTTGACCCACTCTAATCTTATCCAACTTAGGCAAATGAGAGGACAAATTCCCTTTAAATACATGTTATTGAATTTGATTTTCGTCATAGACCGACATCAGGGGAGTTTTCCCGCTCACTGCATAACCTACAATGCATGCTTTAGGAAAGGTTCTGCCCCAAAATAGGGCAAGGATAGGGGTACCACACCCTTGTCCTGGGAGGAAAAGGGCACTACGCCCCTGTCCTACCCCTTTCTCCAGGGCAGAGTGCAGACAGGGTGGTGCAGAGGCCAAGAAAGAAGTTGATTCCAAGAGTTGAGCAGTATCTGGTCTCCGATTAGGCTAGAGGATTCGATCTCGAGTGTGTGAGGACCCTAATGCAATAAAAAATTGCTAGGGTCACAATTTTATGACACTACACACATATATAGTAAGGGGGATGAGGGCGAGTCATTATATACTAGTTTTCAACTTCAAAAGTAAATGTAACATAAAGATCATTTCCACATGTAAAGATAACGTCAAACAAACTATGTAAGAGATAAGCACATACACACATCAACACAAGAGAACACCAAATTTATGAGAAAACTTGGAAAGAAAAAAACTATAGTGAGAAGCTACTTGGATCTACTATACAACTCTAGCCTTACAAAAAATTAATGGACTTACAATAAGTTTGTAGAAACCAACCCATAAGAATTACAATCCAAGATGGAGACACCAATCCCCAATTTGATTTTCAGGCACCAACCTATAGGATACACCAATCCCCTAATCCAAATAACTAAACACCAATTCAACCACTAAGCACAAACTCAGATTATGAGGCTCCAATGTCAGTTAAAATAACATGGAATGAAAAGAGATGTGTCATGAAAATATTTCAAATTTAATTTGCCTCACTTGACTGATCTAATTTTCTTCATAACACTCTCACTGTTAAAGGATATTGCAACTTAGTTCGTAAACTTTGTCACATATATTCAAGACCTTCTCTTTGCATTATCACTTAGACATGAACATAATTCACCACACCTCATTAGAATGAAAGTGAGTGGGTCTTGACATCAAATCCAAATAAGGTACCCAAGTACAATGCACCTCAAAAAGAAGAGGAGAAAACCCTAAGTGAAAATAAACTTCCCCCTAAACAAGGGAAAATAATCTCTCTAATATATGAGAAGTATGAAGCCTATTCAACGATAACATCCTTACTAACAAAATAAGAAGGAGAGAGATCATACTGATGAACTTATAAGGCACTGAGAGGGGGGGGGGAGTGAATCAGTGCAAACAAAAATAATATAAATCTGATCACCAACTTTGACGACTTAAAACTTGTCAAGCATATAAGAAATATCACCACATAAGCTAATGCCCAATAAAACAAATTCCACATAACACAAGAGATTATACGTGGAAAACCCAAAAGGGAAAAACCACGGTGGGAGTTGGTACCCACAAGATTCACTATCTGTAGAATAGAAATCTTGACCGGTTAAGGTCTTACAACTATGCCCTGTTAGGAGCAGACTCGGTTAAGAGTCACCCAGTTAATCAATTTGAATGATAAGCCTTGCTAGGAGCAATGACCTGTTAGGATCAACCTCGCAAGAGGATTTGAGACTATGATTTAGAGCTACCCTATTAGGGGATTTACAGATTAAGGCCTGTTAGACCTACTCGGTTAGGGGATTTTGCTATTGCAAATTGTTAGGAAAACAATAGCGAAAAGATCTTCAAGTAACACCTTCTGTGTCTAATAAGATCCACTTCTGATCCTTAAAACTTCAACAATAATTCATTACAGAACTTCCCTAATCACCGCACAATCTCATTCACAATATTCGCTCATAAAATCTCTCTTTACACACATACCGACTTTATACCTCATCACACTTTTTATAAACATTTACATTTAGTCGGCTACAACCTTGGAACAATTTCCTAGGTTCAATGAATCTAGACAAACTTACATCACACACTTTACATATGTCGGCCATCGACATAACAAATTAATACCTGTGCCGTTTTACCGATTTAAGTGAGTTTATCACTACCGGTTAAGTGTTCTACCAGTTTGTTTGCTTTGGACATTAAATATCGCTCATCCAGTTGAATCTGCCAATGCGGTTTAGAACATAGCTCCAAATACCTGTCACCAACATAGTTGCAAAACTGCATCATCCAACTCTTCATGAATCACCTGTACCGGTTGTCAGAATGCAACTCTGTCTCAATTCACCGCTTGAGATCCTAATTACCGGTTCTTTGCAAAATTGTCATCTGTACCGGTTATACCTTACCGGTTGGCTACCAAGACTTAGATGACCATAAAAACATTGTTGCCATCAATGACAACACAAAACTTAGTCATCAAATATGAATCTCAATCTCTTCACCACATTCACCAATCAGTCATATATCGGTTGCATATCAACAACAATCTTTACCGGTTCAGTCAAATGCCAACAATCTCTCCCTTTGGCATTGATGGCAACACTTAGGAAAAATTTTGTCAACTAAGTGTGCAAAACAGAAATTGACTACATGACATATACTCCCCCTTAAAAAATGTATGCTATAACAAACAAATACAATACTCATACTTGTTACATACAAAATTTTGATTCAACTCTTACTCCCCTTTTGACAACAATGCAAAATGAAAAATGAAAATACATGTGATATCAAAACTTGCATCAGAGCATATATATAGATATAAGAGTCATAAAGTTTTTGCACAAGAATTCTGGAAAAAAACATCACTAAAATGAGACTTCAAATTTTTAAAGTCATTGTGCCATGTCTCTAAAATTATGCCTGCGATCTCCACATGAGTCTTGATTTGTCCAGCTAGCTCCTCCATTGCATCAACAATGCTCATTTCATGTGTAGAAATAATGGCTTTAGATTCCTTGTATGCTTGTTGGAAGACTTCAACCTTTGGTATAAGTTGTGTTTGAAGTTCCTGTAGGGATCTGACTCTCTTCACCTGTTCTTGCTCATATACTTTCAGCTTGTGCTGAATTTCTACAACTGATCTTCCAAAATGAATAGCAGAGCCATTAAGGGGTTTAAATGACTCATTTAGAACCTCAAGTTCATGCTCAACTTCTTCTCTTTTCTTCTTCAAATCAGCAAAAAATAAGGAAAATGTTGAAACAATAGAGAGTGTTTTACCTTCGGTTTCTAGTGCTTCCTTCAAATAATCCTTATTAACAGTAAGAGCCACTTTACCTTTATCAATTTAAGACATTAAGTGCTTTGTTATCTTCTTCTTATAGTTATGCTCCACACTGATATAGGTTTCATCCTCTAATGATTTCATCTGCTCTCTGGCATCAGAAACAAGTTGTCCAAGCTTGCCAATAACAGTGGCAAAATATCTTGTATCAGTCTTTGGTAGGAGACTAGAAAAAATATCTATGGCATTCCTTATGGTCTCTGCCTCCTTCTGTTGTTCTTTCTTCCTCTTCTTTTTAGCTCGGGATTGCATGGCAGTTGCAAACTCTATCAACTTAGTAGAACTCAGTTTATCCATGTCTAGGGGTCCTTGGATGCTTCAAGCATCATCATCTTCTTCATCAACAACTTTCTTCTTAGAATCAAGCTACAAAGGTGTCACTATAGGTTCAATCTTTTCTGTCTTATTCTCCTTTGTCCCCTCTTTTTTCTCAGTTTTCTCTTCTTCCTTTTCCTTTTCAGTTTCTTCAGTCTTATTTTCTTGCTTATCTTCATTAATGTCCTTTACCGGTGGTGTTTGAGTATCTACAGTCTGATTATCTACCGGTGGCTCCTCATCCTTCTTTTCTTCTTCATCTTTCTTTCCTTCCTGTTCTTGATTCTGCTCATTTTATTTAGACATCTGAACATCTACATCATACACATCTATATTATCAGCAATATTGTCAACATTATCACCATTATCATCATCAGGAATAAACACCGGTTCAGTTTGTGTGTTCACCGGTTGGTCATCTAACACAATGTCATCAGGGTCAAAATCAATAGGTTTAACACCTTCTGGAAAATTTTCACCGTTAATCTTTTCAGGTTCATCATCCTCATCATATTCCTCTTCAGTAGGAATTAGACCCAAAGATTTCCTTAACAAAATTTCAGTCTCTTGTTGGACTGATTGGGTCTCATCGATTAACATCCTTGTTAGTCTTTTCTTAGATCTAAAGGAAGATTTTTCTTTTAACAAAATATCATCTAATTCTTCCTTTGTGGCTTCCGGTTGAAGATTTTTGAGTGTGTACTCAACAAATTCTCTATCTTGCTTCATTGCAACCTACCACCTTACATCATTTTGTTGTATAATGAATTAAAAATTTTCCCTTGCAGTTCAATAAGGGCTTTACTATATTTATTCATCATGTAAACTACTGCATCTTCTATTAACCTTTGTTCATTCTCACCAAGATTATCATACAATTTTTTCAATCCCTTAAGAACACCATATTCCTTAATACTTCTTAACAGTTTATCAAGAGAAGTAGGTTTATTTACCGGTTTCTCCACAGATTTGATAGTGGAGGTTCCAACAACCTTACATTTCTTACGATTGGTCCTTAGGACTTTCTTCTCTTTCTTAGATTCAGTGTCTTCATCATTTGCATCTGCCGATGTTGGTTTATGTGCTTGTTGCTTCTTTCTTTTACTAGTTTTAACCGACGTAGTTAGAGGATCAACAACCTTTCCTCTTTTCTGGAATTGAATCTTTGATGATTTTTCTGCTGGTTTCCCTTTCTCAACAACTACTGGTTCCTCTTTTTTTGCAGCTTTCTGTTTTCCAGCTCTTGTTTGCATACCGGTGGAGGTGCCAGTTGGAGTACTAGATGTTCCAGCCTATTGAGCAATATGCTTTTCTCTAGCTTCAACAATGGATTCCTTTGTGAATCCTGCTTGCTCGACAAAGGCTTCAACTTCCTTTCTAATCTTGTTTGCAATTACCGGTTGGTTAAGTTCTGAGTGCACTTCAAGGGATTTCTCCTTGTAAGTGCCAAAATTTTCTGCTATTGTATCTACTGGTTGGACAAGCAAATGATCAACATATACAACCAAAAGATCTTTATTTACTTCATATCCCATGGGCATCACCCATGTAGTCCGAGGCTCAACTGCCTCCATCATGCAAGTATCTGTGTCCATCATAAAGCAAATTGTGCTTACATACCAATTAACTACCTCTATCGATATCCTTTCTCTTGCATGCATTTTCTTCTGAAAATCCTTGAAGTATCCCCATGCAATCTTATCGAAATCATTACCAAACATCCTAATGCTATTCTTCATTTGCATCAAAGCAGGTGTACCTCCAATCCATTGAATATAACCAATACCAGGAAAATAATTTTGAAAATAAAAGAATAGACCAAGAATGAGTTGATCAAATTTGAACCTCAATCTTTTGTCCTTCTTAACGACCTCTAGGTTCATCAATAATTGACTTCTCAATGCTTCAGATAGATCATAATCAGATCATCCGATAAGCAGTATGAATAGTAGCTACCGGTACACTATTCATCCTGCTTGAGTAGTATATCCAGTAACCAATCACCATTGAAGCATATTTCACTGCTAGATCACTGATATTGTTCACTATCATTGCTCTGCCATCCCATTTGGGACAAGGAAAGATGTTTCTGCACCGGTAAATCCTACAAGATACAAATCTATGATTGGAGGTCTTCTTTATTTGACTTAGACTAGGCCTGACATAATGAATGCTGTTTGTATTGCATCTAGATTTCAAAATGATCCTAGAGAAAATCATGAGAGTGTGGTGAAAAGGATTTTTAGATACTTACAAGGTGCATCAAAATATGGTTTGTGGTACCCTAAGGATGATGACTTTACTTTATGTGCATATACAAATGCTAATTGGGCTGGAGATGTTGATGATAAGAAAAGTACTTCCGGTGGAGCTTTCTTTCTTGGAAAGAAGTTGGTTTCATGGATCAACAAGAAACAGTCATTTACTTCTTTATCTACTGCTGAAGCTGAGTATGTTGCTGCTGCTACTAATTGTACACAGGTTCTATGGATGAAGCAAATATTGAAAGATATCAAAGTGCATTGCACTGGATCGATAGTTATTCATTGTGATAACTCTACTGCTATTGACATATCAAAGAATCCGGTATTTCATTCTAAGACTAAGCACATATCTATCAAGTATAACTTTTTAAAGGAGAAGGTGGAAGAAAATGAAGTCAGATTGGTTTATGTGAACACTAAAGAGCAGATTGTAGATATTTTCACTAAACCTTAGCCTAAAGAATCATTTGAGTACTTGAGAGACAGGTTAGGGGTTTCTATTCCTCCGACAGAGAACTGATTGATGTGTTTTGGCATCAGTCCGATATGTATTATCAGAGATATTATTCATTCTGAAATTAATGTGGGGATGCTACTGCTTAGGGGGAGTAGTTAGCTTTGTGTTTCAGTGGTTTATGTTTTTGCTTTGATATTCATGTCAGATTTCTGGCATTGATGTCAAAGGGGGAGAGATATTGATGTGAAAAAGAAAAAGGGAGTTGTATACATTAGGGGGAGAGATATATGTGTAATACAGAGCTTTACAAAGATATACTTCACAGGGGGAGTTTGGTCTTTATTTCAGTACATCATTGCTATATCTTTATGTGGGAGATTATTGGTTGTCTTCCATTGGGGGAGAACGTTTCTTGGTACTTAGATGTTTTTTACATCTAGTGTTTCCATCAATGAAAAGGGGGAGATTGTTGGCTATTTGGAGGAATTGATTATGTGTTGCATTTATGTTTTGTCATTGATGTCAACACTAGCTGTTTTGGATGCTTTACCAACACCCTTTTGGTCCCGGTAGGATGTATGGTTTCTGGTTGGATTGGATCCGACATGATCCGGTATGATTTGGTTATGGAATTGGATTATTCATGATACTCACATTCATATTCAATCAGTTGGTTTTGGTCTAGTGATCAGATGCTATCCCGTTTGCTTGGAAGCTTGGCTTGTGGTTTCAGTGAGGGTTTCACCGACAGAGCTTTGATGAAGATCTTTGATGATATGCATAAGTGGTGTTGGTGCGGCTTTTGGTGGAGATTCAGGATGCTGATGGTGATCATGTTTGAGACTTGGTGGATGAAGATCATTGCTTTATCATGTGGACCTATATTGGGTCTCGGTTGATCTAGATTATGGAGCGACTTAATGTAATGTGTGGATTGGACCTCTTGATGTGTTTCCAAGATGTCTTATGGGTTGAATATTATTTGTTTGTCTAAGGCCGACATGTTTTAAAATTATGTAATTGGTTTATTGTCTGGTGGCCAACCTGATTATTTATGGTTGAGGGTTTGTATATATATGATGTAAGATATCATTGTAGATCATCATGGAATGGGATATGGATATGTAATGTGCGAATAATGTAATATCATTCAGGCAGAGGATTTGGTCGATCATTGGAGATTGAGTTGGGTTTATGTAAGAGGATTTAGTCCTCCGATATTGAGCTTAACTGGAGCTGTACTCAGGCATAGGAGATGCTATCTTTGCAGTTCATTCCTTCTTCCGGATTGTAGTATGGATTTATATGTAGTCAGTGAGACTCTTTTTGTGATGTTTAGTGTTCTCTATTCCTGCAAGTGCAGGCCCCTCAATTGTAATTCACATACTTACTGCAGATGTATTATCTGACTATGGATAGGCTTCCCACTGTGGTTTTTCCCTTTACCGGGTTTTCCACGTATAAATATTGGTGTCATGTGGATGGTATTTATTTTCTAATTATTGTTTATGCTTAATTGGTTTAACTACTATTCCAGTATTTGGTTTGAGCATTCTGGTATTAATGTTTTGGGTTTCGGTATTAAAGTTTTAATTGCTAAATGTTCTGGTAATTTGTGACAACTGATTCACCCCTCCTCTCAGTTGTCTTTCAGTTATTTGAATTGTCTAACATTATTTGCCCATTATATACCACATTAAATGTCTTAAAACATAATACCGGTTCACATAACACATCAAACCTAACAGTTTGATCACATAATCACTTCTTAACATCATATTACATCAAAGTATGTAGATTTAACATACCTCATGGTCCTTCAAGAGGTTTTGAAATAGATCTAACATTAAGTTCCCCCTAAGCTTTTAAACAACTTAGTTTGCCAGTGAAGGGTTCTCCACACTAGGTGAAGAAATAGGATCTTCAGATGATTTGACTTCAATTATCTCATTATCCTTCTTTTTCTAGATTCTATTCATTTCAGATATGGTCTCCTCCACATCAACTTTCATCTTCCCTTTCTAGTCAGCAAATTGATTCACCTTTTCTTTGCAAAAATTTGCAATATGTCATGGTTTATGACAATGATAACAAGCCATACCAGATGCTCTGCAAGGTCCAACATTGCCTCTACCAGTCATCCTTCTGCAGTTCATAGCTAGATGACCATAGTTATGACATATTGTGCAAACCACATTCATCCTCTTTTCCATCTCATAGGGACTAGACCGATTAGCATAGGGTCTCTGCCAGTTAAGACTTCTTCGATCATCAAAGGTTCTTTGTCAACCACCACCAGACCTCTGACTTATGTGAGGAGTAGGATTATTTGCTCCATACCCGCACTCAACAATTTTATGTCCATGCATGTTGCAAGTAAAATGATAACCATTAAAGGTTCTAGGCTTATATCCTTGATTAGTATTGGGTCTATAATCGTTAGCAACATCAGATCTATTTCTACAAACATTAGTAGTATGTCCTAGTTTATGACAATTGAAACAAACAGGCTTATAGGATTTCTTGCTGGTGGGTTTCTGAATCTTAGGAGAAGGTTTACCTTTATGCATGTTGACCTTAGTACCAAAAGGCTCTCCTTTCTTAAATGTGTTGTATCCTGATCTAGATGTATCACCCTTCATCCTTTGAGATTGGATCTATTCATCTAGCATGGTAGAACTTTTGTTAAACTTTGCAAGCTTCTCATTAGGATCAACAAGTTCTTTGCAAGATCTTCATTCCTTTTCATGAGAGTCTCTCTAAGAGACATTTCCATATCTAGTTCTGCCTTTATCTCTTCTTTTTCTTCTTTTTACTCATGCCAGTGTGCATATAGAGTGCCATTTTCCCAATTTATCTTGAAGATCTCATGTTCTTTCTCTTTGACTTTGTCTTCTGCTGCCCTCCTTGCTTCAAGTTCTTGACTCATTCGGATAGTTAGGGCTTCAAACTCTCTCCTGAAGTTAGTTTCCTAACCATTCAATTTATCCACTTCCTCAACCAATGCATCTTTGTTTGCTTCATCAGAAGAGCTGCTTTCAGAGACTTCCAACAGTTGTTCAGTAAGCTCTTTCCTTTTAGCAAGCGAAGTTTTATACGTGCCTCTCAATGTTTCTAGGGCTTAGTTTCAACAAGTTTATGAGACATCTCTTTATAACTCATATCCACCATGTCTACCTTAGGGATCCTTCCCAAGCAGTTAAGCCTCAAAGAAGGTTGGCTCTAATACCAATTGATGAACTTGTAAGGCACTGAGAGGGGGGACTGAATCAGTGCAAACAAAAACAATATAATTCTGATCACCAAATTCAACAACTTAAAACTTGTCAAGCATATAAGAAATATCACCACATAAGCTAATGCCCAATAAAAAAAATTCCACATAACACAAGATTATACATGGAAAACCCAAAAGGGAAAAACCACGATGGGAGTTGGTACCCACAAGATTCACTATCTGCAGAATAGAAATAGGAGCAATTAGGAGCAGACCCGGTTAAGAGTCATCTGGTTAAGGGTTTTGAATGATAAGCCCTGTTAGGAGCAATTATCTATTAGGATCAACCTCGCAAGAGGATTTGAGACTCTGATTTAGAGCTACCTTGGTAGGGGATTTACTGATTAAGGCTTGTTAGGACCTACTCGGTTAGGGGATTTTACTGCTGCAAACTGTTAGGAAAACAACAGTGAAAAGTTATTCAAGTAACACCTTCTGTGTCTGATAAGATCCACTTTCAATCCGTAAAACTTCAACAACACTTCATTACAAAAATTCCTTAATCACCCCACAATCTCATTCACAATATTCACTCATGAAATCTTTGTCTTCACACAGACAAACTTTATACCTCATCACACTTTTTATAAACATTTACATTTAGTCGGCTACAACCTTGGAAACATTTCCTAGGTTCAATGAATATATACAAACTTACATGGCACGCTTTACATATTTCAGCCATTGACATAACAAATTAAAACTTGTGCCATTTTACCGTTTTAAGTGAGTTTATCACTACTGATTAAGTGTTTTACTAGTTTGTCTGCTTTGTACATTAAATCTCTCTCATCCAATTGAATCTACCAATGTGGTTGAGAACATAGCTCGAAATACCTGTCACCAACATTGCTCTAAAACTGCATCATCCAACTCTTCATGAATCGCCTATATCGGTTGTCAGAATGCAACTCTGTCTCAATTTACCGGTTGAGATCCTAATTATTAGTTCTCTGTAAAACTGTCATCTGTACCGGTTGGCTACCAAGACTTAGATGACCACAAAAATATTGTTGCCATCAATGACAACACAAAACTTAGTCATCAAACATGAATCTCAATCTCTTCACCATATTCACCAATCAATCATATACTATATCAACAACAATCTTTACTGGTTCAGTCAAATGCCAACACATACAACTCCCCCTCAATGAAGTGTTGGTGCAGGAGCACCTAGCTTCATTTTTATCACAGGTTTGATTTTTTATTAGTTTTGAGTTGGAAAGTTTGTCTAAGGTGATTTTGAGTTGTTCTAATTTGTTTGAATGAGTTTTGAACTCATTGTGTGGTCATGTTCCCTGTTTTGATCTTGGTGATGGTGGAGTTGTGAGCCTTGAGGGGGCAGTGGGGATAGTGCTTGATGGTGCTTTGATTATGAAAGGTATCCTCTTTGCAGTAGGTGGGCAAAATGGTTTGCTGGGTTTTCCTTTGAATCTGAGTTTAGGAAGGATCTCTTTTTCAAAGCCAAGGCCTGTATTACCTTTGGGCTTGAATTCTGGTAGTAGAGGTTCGTGTCGTCCTTGTTTGCAGTATCCCAAAGCACTCTGACCATCATACCCCATTCTTTGCATAATGAGGAGGCCTTTACCATACTGTTCCGTAGGAAGTGTAACTTGCGGTTTATCAGTGGTGATGGGATCCTTATAGATCCAGTCCGCTAGGTCCTCATCTTGTGTTTCTTCCTCTTGACTCTTTCCAAGGATGAAAGGCGTTAAGGCACATGCTGGCGTGATTAGTGGTTGCTGGAGCAACTGCTGTGGTTTACCATGTGTTCTAGGAGAAGTGGGCATTTGTCCCACACAAAAGAGCTGACTCAAGTTATATTCTCCAGGACCTTCCTCTGCTACTTTCATCTTTAGCTTTTCTTGCTTGGGCATAGGGGTGTTTGAACTGGCAAGAGAGGCGGGGTTTATATATGATGTGGAGGAAATGGCTTCTCTATTATTAGGAACGGTAATCTCTGGTTGATGGTTGATATTATGGCAAAATGCAAAGGGATTTGCATCGCCCAGGATTGTGATCTCGACCCCGTTATGTGGGAACTTGATACATTGATGGTAGGTAGATGGAACAGCTTGCATGTCATGTATCCAAGGTCTCCCTAATAATAGATTATATGGCAGAGGAAGGTCCAGAACCTGACAAATTATGTGTTTTACCACAGGGCCCACTCGGATTGGTAGTACCACAGCTCCTTTGGATGAACGCTCTGCATCATCATAGGCTTTGATGGTGATCTTCTTACGAGGATCCACTGATTCTATTGCATATCCCAATGCTATGACCAACTGAAGTGTGCAAATGTTTAGGCCTGCTCCATTATCGATCAAGACTCGCTTGATCCTGTGTTGGTTGACAAAGCCTTCAATGTGGAGTGAGGCGTTATGAGGTTGCTGGAACGAAGAGTTGTCACTTTCGGAAAAAGTGAGACAAGGTGATGACTTTAGATTTCCAACCATGGCTTGAAATTGGTCTGTGTTCAGGTTTGCAGGGACTGACGCCTCTTGGAGTGCTTGATCCAAGATTGTTTTATGAGATGGCGATAGGCGTAACAGCTCTAAAATGGATATAAGCGCAGGCGTTTTGTCTAATTGTTCCACAAGATTGTACTGCTTTGGGATGGAGGTGGTGCCTTGTGGAGCTGCCTTGATGGTAACTTTGCCGCGACGCGTAACAACATTGCAATTTGAGGTGGGATTTTTGAAGGTGATAGTTGCAATTTGTTCACTGGCATCATATAGGTGATTTACAGTGTAGTTATACGCAGCCTGCGTATAGTCAGTGGTATCGGTGCCTCGCCTGGAAGTGGAAGGACCCCTTTGATCTTGTGATGGAAGTGGATTCTTGAACATCAGGTGATCATTATTTGTTGTTTTTGGATCATGTCCTTCAATCTCAATTTCTCCTCGATCAATAAGATCTTGAATGAGATCTTTCAATCGGTGACAATTACTTGTCTTGTGTCCTCTTCCTTGATGGAACTCACAGTGTTCAGTATCTTTCCACCATGCTGGTTTGACTTGAGGCTCATAGTTTGATAGCTTAGGTAGAGTGACCAAATTTTGAGAGAGGAGTTGTCGCAACACTGTTTCAATGGGTTCCCCTAAGGGAGTGTATGTGCGTTTTTGTTTTTGTGGACGAGGTCTTGGTTCATCATGAGATGTGATGCGACCTTGATTAAGAGGAACATTTGTGTTATTTTGAGGTGGAGGATTTTGTCCTGCAAACCGAACCACAGGTTGTGCATTTTGGACAGTCCGAGCATCCACAACTCCATCGTTGACGATGTTCTTATTCTTGTTCCAGAAGTTTGGTTTATCACTATTGAAGCGCGGGCGAGGACCATCTTTGGGTTCATTAAAGATTTTGATGAGTCCTTTTTTGATGAGTGCCCGTTCACACTTTATACCTTTGGTGATCATATCGTTAAAAGAATCGGTATCTTTGACATCCAGGTGAAATTCCATTTCTTCGTTTAAGTTGGAAATGAAAATTTCCACTAGTTCTCGTTCAGGTAACTGAAGAGAACGTCTGCTAGACATTTGGCGCCATCGTTGCAGGAATACTGAGAATAATTCACCTGGTTTTTGTTTGGTGTTGCATAGATCAGCCATGGTGATGTCGCGTTCAATATTATGAGAGTAATGAGATAGGAACTTCTGGATGAGTTCCTCAAATGTTCTAATGCCACCTGGTAATCGGGAAAACCATGATGTGGTGGTTCCTCCCAAGCTTTGGGGAAAAAGGCGCATTAGGTATGTGTCCTCATAAGCCACTTCAAGACAAGCAGAATGAAATTCTCGGACATGATCACGGGGATCCCCCTTTCCTCTATATTTTTCAAATTTGGGTGTTTCGAACCCGCGTGGAAAGGGTGGCATATAAAGATTCCTATCAAAAGGATAGGGACAAATGTCGTTAAGTGAGAATCGATTGGTCTTAACACCAATATGAAGTTGTTGGGCGAGATTCTCGACTTGTTGCCGCAACATCTCTATTTCATTTGGAGGAGGAGGTGGTGGGTTACCTCGAGGAATGTTATATCTGATGGGATTTCTACGTCTTTCCTCCTCATGGCGACTTTGTCTTTCTGATGCTTGTCTTAATTGGGCAAGATCAAAGTCCGAGGGGAGTTTGGCTCCTTCTTGAGCGAGTTTTAAGAAGTGAGCATCCGCATTGCTCCTTAATATTTCATCAAATAATTTGTTGAAGTGAGGGTTATGCTGAGCCCTTTCAATTGTTGAAGGAGTGGGAGTACTTGGGTTTTCATCAGTTACATTTCCTCCAAGTGCTTCTTGAAATTCATTGAGATTGTCCTCTTCTTCCTCAATTTCTATTTCTCGTTGCCTTGATCGCGATCGGGTTTGAGCCATTTTGTTTGCAAGTTTGTTTTGAAGTTGATTGAAGATGATGATGAGTTGGTGATGAAATGAAAGATTGATGATTGGTGATTTGTGTTGTATGTGGATCTCTAGCACTTTAAGGTAGATGTAACCAGAATTCTTTCTTTGAATTGCTTGTTTGTTTGATAAGTTTGGATGTGATAAGGTGCAGAGAAATCTGAGATGTGTTACAGATTTAACTACCTAGCAATGAGAGGATTCACTCATGAACTAGTTTTAACCTGCGTAGATGTGTCTCTTAGGATGAGCTTATCCTAGATGTAGAAACAATCTAAAAAGTGATGTGATGTGTTTTGATTTCAAGCAATATCTAAAAAGAGAATTTGGGACAAGAACCTCTTAATGCTTTGAGAATTTTTGGAATGGATTGATGATGGAATAATGATGTATGAATGAGATGATGGATGTTTTTGTTTTTCAACTTCAATAAAAACTTTGTGTTACAAATGGAACAAACTCTACCTCTTCCCTTTCAGGCGTTGGTGGCACTTCTCGAGCTGTGTTGTAGGTGATACAGACGTTTTGGGAAGAAGTTGGGATTAATCTTTCCTCCTTGATTTTTGTGATAACTCAGAGCCCTATATTGCATAAAAGCTCTGCGGTTCAATGATTCTGAATCAAACTCGTTTTTTTTTTTTTTTTTTTTCTTGAAGGTATAGACGCATGCGATGTAGAAAGACTCTATGTGAGACAAAGATTTGTCGATTGATATAGAAGAAGTTCCTCCTTTTGATCAAAGCCTTTGAGCTTAATGGTCTCCTTTTCAAGTTGATATTCTGATGACACTTCTTCTTTCGCAAGATGTGAAGAATGGTCACAAAAGTTGTGACTCTGTGTTGTTTGCACTTTGTTTTTGGTATTTTTGGTTGTGTTGACAGATGTTGGATGAATACTTTGTTTTTGGGATTGATTTTCTGATTTTTCTTTGACAAGAAAACAAAGCAAGCACACAAACACAAGATTGTAGCCTCAAAGGCACAAATGAGTATGGGTCTAGATCAACCCAATCCTTGGACTTGTTTTTGACCCTTCCTTTAGATTTATTTTAAGGTGTATTTCCAAAGCCTGAAGTCGGCTCAATTTGCACTAGGTCTGTAAAACGAACACACTTCAAACACTCTTTATCCCTAAGGTCAAATGGCCAGTTGTGATAAATTTAGCCCACATCTTGATATTTCTTCGACTTTGGTACTACATACCTTATGAATCCCGCCGTGGCAGGTAAGGATGTGATATACTAAGTCTTGCACGAGCATAACAAATAGATGATCCCTATGATGGGGGAGTCACCACTTTTATCAAGCCACAAGTGACTTTTCAAAAAGCTATGTTTCTACTCAAGGAAATATGTATGGTGAGTATCTTGGGAGCAAAACCATCTATGCTCTTGCACTAAATTATACCTCAAATATCCTCAATCAATAGAACAGGTGGGCTACTACTTAAAGGTGTTTAGTCATGTTCGATGGCTTTGGACATAAGTTCATTCTGCAGTGACTCACTTAAGAGCCTTGTAACTGGTGGTGGGGCCCATTTGTCCTTTCGGCCAGTTACACTGTAGGAACAGCTATACCCAAGGCTACAGCTTTCGCTCTCACCTGATTTCTATAGCGGCTCGAAGGATTTACCGCTCGAGGTCGTTCCCAAGAGTATCGATCCGTTGGCAGGCCTCTCTTAAAAAAAAAAAATTTTGAGTGTTACTAACACTTTTCTCTTGCACCTAGGACCACGAGAGCCAAGGGAGAGGATAGTGTGTGTTAGAAGTAGGTCCACTCGACTGACTTTTGTGCACAAGCGTGCCAAACATGAAATTCACTTGTTCTTTTTAATCCATCATGGCAATATGATCTAACTATTTGGAGATGTTGCTCCAACAGTCATGGTGTTCTTTTTAACTTCAAAGGCAATGTGTTTTGTAATCTAGAATTTTGAAAATCCTGGTCAACTTAATGAAAAACACGTTTTGCTTTGAAGGAAAATTGCTTTGAAAATGAGACAAGTTGATTGTGAATTTTATTTGCACCAAAAATGGAAGTGTGGATTGTGAGTTTTATCTTGATGCAAGAAATAAAATTTGCCTTGTTGATTTTAAGCACCAAAACGAAGTTTGTTTCCTAACTTGCAAAAAAAATAAAGTTGTTTTTGTATAAGTTTGTGGTTCTTTTTACCTTTGAACAATGAAATTCTTTTTAAGAGCCCCAAACAAATGTGTGATTCTTTTTCAAAAGCCCAAATTTGAAATGTGAAGTTAATTTTAAACCAAAATAAAAAGTGAATTCATTTTTAAAACCAACTTCAAAAACAAGTTAGTAAAAAATATAAATCTACTCTTTAATCTAATTTAAATCTGCACAAAAGAGAAAAATAGTTAGTAAAATCTGCCTATTTGGTGGGCTTCTACAAGCCTAAATTTTTTTTTTTTTTTTTGGTTACAAGGTGATTTGTACAACGTTTTGTTACAATAGCGCTAGTCTGCGTTTGAACAGAGGCACTATTTAACACAAACGTATTAAAAGAAAGGGAAAGACAGAGAAGGGAAAAGCACTGAAACAGGGGGAATAGCGCCAAAATAATGCCAAACGCACCAAAACAGTGTCAAAATCGCAACCTGTGTGACATTTTCAACATTCAAACATGTTATTGGTTAAAAAAAAAAAATTGATCTTTTTGGTGTTTGGATTTCACGTCAGGTTCACCAAATGATGCTCTGCAAAAAGGATTAGAAAATCTGTTTGATGGCAACACACACAAGAGCACAAGAAACAAACGTTAGTGTTAGCAACAAAAGATTATCCTAAACAGGCATATCAAGAGAGATATTAAGCATGAAATAGAAAGCATATAAACATAAAATGAAATAGCTAATCAAGATGCTCATAGTTGCTCCTCCCTTGTTCCTCTCCTCTCCAAGTCCCAAATGAGTGTAGCTCTCAACTTTTAGCACTAGCCATGGATGCCATATGGAGATTCAAGATGGTTGAATATGATAAGAAAATACTATGCAAGAGTAGATAGTGATGCTATGAAAAAGCTCTATGCTAATGCCAGTATAACAACAATACTCTAAAATGCTTCTCCTTTTTTTGCTTGAGGAGAAGGGTTCTATTTATAGAAGAAATAGGGAAATGAAGGGTTAAGATTGAGCAATCTTAACAAGGGTTAGGATTGAAAGTTGGGGATCCATGTGCACAATTGGCACCAATAAAATGGTGACAAGTTTCAACATAGGATTGGGTTGAGAGAAGAGGTAGGAGGCATTAAAGGCCTGAGAAGACCTCATGGTTATCTAGAAGGTAAGGGTCAAGTCTAAATTAAGATTACCCATTGGATTAAGAGTTAATCCAAGGATAAACCTTTGTGCAAATGTTTAAGAGATAATCATGGTCAAAGCATTAAAGGCTTGATGAGACCTTTGGGTTGGGTAGAGGTTGAGTCAAAACAAATGTTTTAACCATGTGGGAGGGTTGAATTAACCATTAATGGTTATTGGAGACTTTGGGGATTAAGTGGTTGAAGGTTGAAAGCCTTCAATGGTTTTCAAAGACTTTGAGCCATTTAGTGGTTGAAGGTTGAAAGCTTTCAAAGGTTATCCAAGACTTTGAGGGTTAATTTGTTGAACACACAAAACATTAATTGCTTTTCAAAGACTTTGGAGTCTTTGAGAAGTGACTCCAATTTGCTTAGGAATGTGACAATATTTAGGGGATGGATTAGGCTAATTAGGAAGGGTTTAGAAGAATTTAGAAGGGGTTTAGGCATACAAGTGGATTTTGTAGGAAAATGCAAGTGGGAGAAATTTTGGTATTTTCAATTAAAATAAAATCATTTATTTCAATTAAATGGTGTAATTTGCATTTGGATAAATATTCAAATAAATATTAATTTATTTAAATGAGAAAAATGAAGATAAAGCATTTAAAATGCTTGAAGACTTTGAGGGAAACCATTAAAGGCTTGAAGACTTTAAGGAAAACCATTAAAGTCTTAAGAAGACTATAGAAGGAAGCCATCAAGTTTGAAGACTTTAAAGCCATCAAGTTTGACTACTTTAAGGGAAACCATTAAAGGTTTCAAGTGGGTGAAGATAAATAGGATTTTAAATAAATAATTTATTTAAAATAGTTGTGCAACTTGCTTTTGTAGGAAAATACAAGTGGGTGGAGGATAAAGGTGATTTAAATAAATTATTTATTTAAAATAATTGTGCAATTTGCATTTGTAGGAAAATGCAAGTGGGTGGAGGATAAAGGTGATTTAAATAAATGATTTATTTATTTAAATGTGAGAGGTGGGATTTTGGGGGTTTTAAATAAATATTAATTTATTTAAATGTGAGAGGTGGGATTTTGGGGGATTTAAATAAATATTAATTTATTTAAATGTGAGAGAAGATTTAATTAAATAAATATGATTTATTTATTTAATTAATGGTCTGAATTTGGTTAAGTGAATTAAATCAAATAAATTGAATAATTTATTTAATTAATAGGAGAAGAGGGTTAAGATGAATTAATTAAATATTAATTTAATTAATTATTAATTGATGGTTAAATAATCAAATAAATACTAAGTATTCATTTAATTAAGTGGACAGATTTATGTGACTACAAATGTAATTTCTTTTCATGCTAAAGATGTGCTTATAGACAACAATAATGAGAAAGTTGTCAACGTTGCATATGCCTTATGAGCAACTTTTGTAAATCTGATTTCCTAACCTTTGGAAGATGTAAAACCTGTCTTTTCATGGTTCATTTAATAAGTAACATCATAGAATAAAGGTTGTATAGTCCATGTTGAAGGTCTCCAACTTGTTAGTCATTGTTTGCCATTGAAACCCTTGCAAACCCTCCTTTTTCACCCATTTTTGGGACAGTCACGGAGAAGGCCTAAGAGACCCTGAGACTTTGAAAATATTCAAGAACTCCCAAAAGGGTTTCCAAATATCAACTTATTTTTGTTTGGAAGTCCATCACTTGAGCAGGGTAAGCACAAAACCCCAAAATGAGGGCTAATTCCTAGTAGCCCATTTTAGGCCTAAAACTAGGTTTTTGTCAAATTGGGTAAGCCGAAGAAGGTTGCAAAGCATGAAACCAAACAAGTCAAGTTGAAATAGGTTGACCTAACATGAATTCAACATATTTGGTGAGTTTGGCTTCATACGTCGGTTTTGGAGCACTTGAAAGGATGACAACAACTATGGAGTTGAAGCCTTTGAGTAGCCAAGGAGAGTTTGACATAGGGAGGTGGAACAAGGTGAGTTGTTAGATTGCCTTTGAGCTATTTGAACTCTTTCCTTGGTGACTACACCTTGAAAATAGTAAGGATCTATCACTTAGCAAACATACTAGCCACTTGGCAACCACCTTGCACTACCTCCCTATCAAGTGTCAACTAAAATGATGGTAGAACAATAAATGATAAAGGTGATCTAAGCTCAATGAACAACATTTCTCCCCTTAAGAAGAAATAAAACCATAGAAGAATGTATCTTTCCATTATTGAAAGGAATATGAGGAAATAAAAATCACAATGAATGAAGCCTTTGAAAATATGCTCAAGTGTCTCCATGTCAATGTCAAAAGGTACCCCAAACATATCAGGCATTCTAAAATGTAATGATGAAGATAAAAATCCTAAATGTGATGAAGACCAATGCAGATCATAGTCCAAAGACCCAAATGTCTCCACACCCATGCCAAATGGTGATAATATATGATGTAGAGATATAACATTAGGGTTTAAAGATGTGCCCATAACATAAAAAGAAGATGAAAATCCATAGGAGTTATCATGAAAGAGGACATGAATGTTATCAATGGTGTCCTCCAAGTCTACAATGTGGGACTCTACAAACAAAGATATAATGCATAGTATAAATGTGTCCCAATGAGATATCTCAAGAAGACAACAAAAATCTTGTTGGGTGTTGTTGAAGAAGCATAACAGAAATTGAAAGTAGCAATAGTAGATGAAATGCCCTCAACTGGAGGAGATGAAGATTCCTCAACTAGAGGAGATCAAGTTTCTTCAACTATGGAAACACTAGTATGTTGAGGAGCACTATATGCCAACTGATCAATTATTCAAGCTTTGGGCCCAAGAATTGAAAGGACACTCAAAATGCTCCATGTGATGAATACATCCCTCATAAATTGTAATGCCTATAATTTCATAAACCTTATCATTTTTGTTAAACCATTTTTTCTTATGATATTTGTCATGTGGATCAAGGACGAGTCCAAGGTGATAGGGTAGCATACCACACTCATGACAATGATTCAATACCCCTTGTTTCCAAGATAAATAATTCTCTGAATTAAGTTTGACGATAAAAGGATGAAATTGCGATTTTGACATTATGGAAACCTAAAAAGTGGAACTTTATATAGTTCATGATTACAAATTATCATTGTCCCTTTCTAAAATAGAAATTACTATTTATAGTAAGTTCAATTATCTAGAAATAGTAAGTTAGGACCTAGGAAATTTGAATTTTTTTTTTTTCAAGTTGGATGGTTCAAATTAGAATTAATGGAAAATATTAAGTATTGTTTAAAATAATAGATGGAGTGGATTTTGGGAAGAGCATATTTGACCTTGAGAATGCATTTGGTGGTGGAAGATAACATTGGACAACTGACAATTTTGGAAAGAGAATGTTAGAAGGCAATGGACAAATGAAAAATGAAATTATATCTTTTGCCTGTAAGAATATCTTGGCATGGGATTTGGGAACCACAATGGAATTGTTGACATTTTTTATGTCAACCACAGCCCTGAAGAAATCGAATCTGAGATATCAATTTTCACTAGCTTAAACCTTGCAAAAACCTCCTGAATGAGCCCTAGAACCCTAAACCCTAAGGCATTCTGCCTTAAAATTCCTTTTGGGCTCTAATTTTTTTTATGTCCAGTAGTTCAACCAGTCAAATCACTTAAATCTCACTGATTGAAGGGTCCTTACACATTGATGGGATCAACCTATTTTCACCTGCTACCGGCTGGTGGAGTTATTTGTTATCGCTTTGTTGCATTGAACAAGAACACTTCCACTTTTGTTCCCTGTTTCAATCTTCCATTTTTGTGTGACAACATGATAAGCGATGGTTAGAGAGGATGGGGTCATTGGTGAGGGTTCCTTTTTCTATATTGCGTGGTTGGTGTTAGATAGTTCAAATAACCGAAAGACAACTAAGAGGGGGGGGGGTGAATCAGTTGTCACTAGATTACCAGAACCTTAAGCAATTAAAAATTTAATACAAGAAACAAAAAGATCAATACCAAAATGCATAAACCAATTACCGAGATAGCAGATATACCAATTAAGCATAAACAACAATTAGAGAATAAATACCATCCACATGACACCAAGATTTATACATGGAAAACTTGGTAAAGGGAAAAACCACAATGGGAATCCTACCCACAGTCAGATAATACTTCTGCAGTAAGTATGTGATTACAAATTGAGGGGCCTACACTTGTCGGAAGGCCAACAACCTAGAGCACACTGCTCATTACAAAAGGAGTCTCATTGACTACATAAAAATCTAGACTACAATCCAAAAGAAAGAATGAACTGCTATGATAGCATCTCCTATGCTTGAGTATAATTTTAGTTAAGCTCAATACCAGAGGACTAAATCCTCTTACATAAACCCAACTCGATCACCAATGATCGACCAAATCCTCTTCATGAATGATTATTACATTATTCGCTCGCATACCATTCCCATATGATCTACAATGAGATATTACATCTTATATATACAAACCCTCAACCACAAACAATAAGGTCGGAGATAATAAAACAATTACATAATTACAAAACATGTCTGCTTGAGACCAAACAAATAATATCCAACCCATAAGTCATCCCAGAAATGCATCGAGAAGTCCAATCAACATGTTACATTAAGCCGGTCCAAAACCTAGATTGCAAAGAATAGGTCCGGTACCAAATGAAATGATTCCAATCAGCCAAGTCTCAAACACGAGCACCATCAACATCTTGAATCTCTACTAGAAGCCGCACCAACACCACTTGTGCATAATATCAAAGATCTTCATCAAAGCTCTGCTGGTGAAACCCTCACTGGATCAACAAACCAAGCTTACCAGCATATAGGATAACATCCAATCACCAAATCAAAACCAAGTGACTGAACATGAATGTGAGTAGCATGAATAGCAGATCTAAGCCAATTCCAAAAGCCAAAACATACCGAAGCATACCGAATCATCATGATCTAATCCAACCAGAAACCAAACAACTTACCAGGACCAGAAGGATATCCGTAGCAGCCAAAACAACTAGTGTTGACATCAATGACAAAACATCAATGCAACATAATAAATTCCTCCAAATGGCCAACAATCTCCCCCTTTGGCATTGATGAAAACACTAGATGTGAAAAACATCCAAGTGCTAAGAAATGCCAAACAAATCTCCTACACAAGATATATAAATGAAGTTCTGATCCATGCTCTCACTGTAGATGATATCTTAGTTAAGTTCTGCAAATTTCTCCTCCTAATATATATATTCCTTAATTTTTTCACATGAATATCTATCCCCTTTTGATATCAGTGCCAAAAATCTGACATAAATATCAAAGCAAAAATTAAAAAAACCACTGAATCAAAAGACTAACTACTCCCCCTGAGTAGTAGCATCCCGACATCAATCTGGAATGAATAATATCTATGATAATGCATACCAGACTGATGCCAAATAACATGAATCATTTCTCTACCAGAGAGGGAGAAACCCCTAATCTGTCTCTGAGGTACTCAAATGATTCTTTTGATGAATAATGATGAATCAGTTAGTACCAAACCAGTACTAAGAGGGGGGGGGGGGTGAATCAGTACAGACAAAAAATTTCCCAGAACCAGTTTGACTGCAAAGACTGCACTTAACTGGTAAACAGTAACACCGGTCTAAATCCGGGCACTATCGATAAAACAAAGTGAGAGTATGAAAGACATAAACTGGTAAACACTTAGATCTCTACACAATCTAATATCTCATTTCCACTTCACTCGTATGCATAAACAAGTAATATATCATCAAAAATATAATGAATGTCGGTTCAACATGCTTTACCACTTGACATAAAATATTAAAGCATCACATGAAAAGAATCACACATGACACACTGATTTTTCACGTGGAAACCCAACTGGGAAAAACCACTATGGGGATGAATACCCACAAGCTATTATTTGAACTCTTTTGAAGTCTGCTCTGTTAGGAGCCTAGTCCGGTTAAAGACTTTAACAATAGCTTTTGCTAGGAACCGATCCTGCTAGGGATCACTCGGTTAAGGGATGGCTAAATACTCGGTTAAAGGTTAGAACCCTGTTAAATGTTACCTCGCAAGAGGATTTGAAGAACTCTTTGAATTGAGTCACTCTATTAAAGGATTTACAAAAAATCCTATTAAAGCTACCCGGTTAAGGGATTTTCCAACTGCTGAAATGGTTAGAAGTCAATAGGTAATACACTAATTTGATAACATCACTCAAAGCCAAGGCAGATCCACTTTAGTTCCTTTGCTTCTACAATCACACTCTGCAGGTATCAATACACTTCTTCGGTCTAGAAAGAATCAAGTATCTCTTCAATTGGATACACACATAGCATTTGCCAGCAACCTCATAATGAAAAACGTCATTGACCTTATAGGAAACAGATAGGTTGGTAGCATAAACCCTAAACCCTAAAAATTTAGGTTTAACAATTCAATCGGTTCAATCCTGACTGTTAATCATACTACATTGAATACAACAGTCTTGAACATATCTCAAGACGTTCTCCAATATTCATTCTTTTCTGCTTCAGGAAGTTGATAACCCATCATGTGCTCTCCACCGTTTACAAAGACTTTGCACATTCTCGAGGTAGATAGGATCAATCTCCATGCAAGATCCTCAAAGAAATCCTTCACGTGCACAAGGCTGATGTGGCAACACTATTTGATCTTCATTACAATGTTGACTCATCACAAGATGTCATCGGTTGAATCACACAGGCTTGGAATGCATCAACTAGAAACCCTAAAATTGAGACTACCAACCGGTAGTCATGCCAAATGAAACCCCGATATAGAGCTTCCCATATACCGGTTCTCATTCCAACATACCGCTTCACTTTTTCACATATACCAATTCACAATATCATATCGGTTCTCACAAATACCGGTTTGCTTACTTCAATATACCGGTTCATACTTCAACATATTGACATCAATGACAACATACAATATCATCATGTCATCAAGCTCTGCACATATGCCAACAATCTCCCCCTTTTGCATTGATGGAAATATACAAAGATATCTCTCTGCTTCACATCTTGTCCCCCTTTGACAACAATGCCAAAGTGGAGGCACAAACAACTATGTTCCACTATGCTGCTCCCCCTAAGGAGTAGCATCCTTCTACACACCAATCCTGAAAAATATTTATCAATGCAATACCTGATTGATGTGGAGCACACACCTTTAGTTCACCTCTTGAAGGGGAAGCACCCCTAATTCACCTCTTAGATAGGTAAATGTAGCCTTCGGTAGAGGCTTGGTGAACATGTTTGCTAACTGCTCCTTACTAAAAACATGTTCCAATACAACCTCTTTGTTCTGAACCTTCTCCCTCAAGAAATGATACTTGAGCTCGAAGTGCTTGGTTCTAGCATGTAAAACCAGATTCTTAGAAATATTAATTGCACTTGTGTTGTCACAAAATATACTGACCGGTTCAGATACAAGAACTTTCAAGCCATTTAATACATGCTTCATCCAAATTGTCTGGGTGCAGCTCATAAATGCTACAACATATTTTGCTTTTGCTGGAGACTGAGAGATACAACTCTGCTTTGTACTCATCCATGAGACCAGTCTACCACCAAGAAGGAATGCACCACCGGTTGTGCTCTTCCGGTCATCCACATTACCAACCCAATCAACATCTATAAACACTTTCAGGTTGAAGTCATTACTGCATGGATACCATAATCCATAGTCAATAGTTCCCTCAGATATCTAAGAATCCGCTTGACTGCTACCAAGTGGGATTCTCTTGGAGATTTTTGGAACCATGCAGTAATGCCCACTACATGTGCAATGTCCGGTCTACTATGTACTACATAGTGGAACTTACCAATCATTGATCAGCATTCCTTCTCATTCACCAACACTGAGTCATCCTCTTTTGATAATTTACAACTAGTCACCATCGGTGTACCAACCGGTTTGTTGTCTTCCATGCCAAAGGTCTTCAACACCTCTTTGACATACTTGGACTGAGTGATAAAGATATCATCTTTCATTTGTTGAATCTGTAGTCCAATGAAGAACTTAATCTCCCCTATAAGTGACATCTCAAATTCCTTCTTCATCTCATCTGCAAAATCATGACTCATCTTGTCATCTCCACCAAAAATTATGTCATCAACAAATACTTCACAGATCAGAATCTGATCTCCTTCTAACTTCAAATAGATATTGTTATCTTCATTTGTTCTTTCAAATCCAATCTTCACAAGATGGGAGTGTAAGCGTTCATACCATGCTCTAGGTGCCTGCTTCAATCCATACAAGGCTTTATGTAGCCTACACACCATGTCATTGTCTTCTGATAGGGGAAACCCATCTGGTTGCTCTATATACACCTACTCTTCAAGTATTCCATTCAGAAATGCAGATTTTACATCTATTTGATATACTTTGAATCCCTTGAAGGTTGCATATGCAAGAAGCATAAGAACTCCTTCGAATCTAGTTATTGGAGCAAAGGTTTATCCATAGTCTTCTCCTTCTTCTTGAGCATATCCCTTACACACTAGTCTGGCTTTGTTTCTTACCACTATGCCATCTTCATTCAACTTATTTCTAAAAACCCATTTGGTGCCAATGCCATTTTTATGCTCAAGTCTGGGTACCAAAGACCATGTACCATTCTTTTCTATCTGGTCAAGTTCCTCTTCCATTGCCTTGATCCAGTCTTCATTGTTATGTGCCTCTTTAAATGTTTTAGGCTCAAATTCAAAGATCATGCAAGAATTTTCTCTGACCTTTCTTCTTGTAAGAATTTCTGCATCCTTGTCTCATATGATCTGCTTTGGATCATGATTCAACTTTACATACCTAGGAATGATCTTAGCTATTTCCTCTTGCTTTTCTTCTTCATCCTCATCTTCATCAGCATCAACATCTACTAGTGTAGGAGCACTGTTACTGATACTAGGCTATTTTGCAACCGGTTCCCAAAAGGTTACAACTAGTTCATCTACCACTCGCTCATTGCCAGTTTCCTCAGGTTTCTCAGAGGTTTCATCCACTCTAACATTAATACTTTCAACAATTCTCTGAGTCCTATTGTTGAAACACTTGAGAGCTTTACTCTTGGTGGAATATCCTAGAAATATTCCCTCCACATTTTGCATCAAATTTTCTCTGATGTTCACTCCTCTTGATATAACATTTGTTGCCAAACAATCTAAAGTAGCTTACTTTAGGAGTCTTACCAGTCCAATATTCATAAGGTGTTTTATCCTTACCTTTCTTGATGAGTACCCGATTCATAGTGTAGACTGCAGTGCTCACCGCTTCTCTCCAGAAGGTGTGAGCAACCTTCCCTTGAATCAACATCGTTTTGGCTGCTTCAACTATAGTCCAATTGTTCCTCTCTGCTAGGCCATTCTGTTGTGGAGTTAGGGGGGTAGACAATTGCCTCTTGATGTCGTTCTCTTCACAGCACTTGTTGAATTCACCGGAAGTGAATTCTCCTCCTTGACCAGTTCTTAGGCACTTAATCCTCTTACTACTTTCCTTTTCGACTAGTGCTTTGAAAGCTTTGAACTTTCCAAAAGTTTAAGACTTATATTTCAAGAATGTGACCCACATCATTCTTGAGTAGTCATCAGTGAGAATCATAAAGTACCTATCTCCCTGCACACTCCTAGTTTTCAATGGACCACACAAATCAGTATGCACAAGATCAAGTAAATTGTTTGTAGTGAAAGGTTTACCTTTGAAGGTTCAGGAAGATATTTTCCTGAGTTGACACTCTCTACACAAAGGATTCTCTGGTTTGCTCAGCACAGAAAATCCTCTAACTGCCTTGATCTTACTGGCCTTCATAATATTATCAAAGTTTACATGGTAGAGTCTCCTATGCCATATCCAGCTATCATCAAACTTAGCCATTAGACATGTACTGATATTTGTATTTAGCTGAAATAAGTTACCTCTGGTCTGCATACCGGTGGCCATTAGTTCACCACTCTTTCCTTTTAGTTTGCACACTCCATCTTTGAATTCCAGAGTGAGTCCATTATCATTCAACTAGGCAACACTCAAAAGGTTGTGCTTGAGACCTTCTACGCAATACACATTATCAACACTTCTTTTTCCATTTAGAGAGATGGACCCTCTGCCTTTTACCATACATGGTGCATCATTACCAAATTGGACCACACCACCATCATACTCTTCTAGAGATAGAAACTTACTCCGGTCACCAGTCATGTGGTGAGAACAACCACTGTCAATAATCCACTCATTGGAATTATCAAAGCGGGAGACAAGAGCCTTCTTGTTTGACACATCTTCCTTAACTGGTACAAACACAATGTCTTCACTTTATTCGTCTTCTGATTTCTCATCAGTGACACCTTCATCAAATGCCACAAAATAGTTTCTCTTGTTTACTCCTTTAAACTTCTTAAACTTCTCCGGTTTGTCCTTATTATCACCATTAGGATAGTTTACAACAATGTTTTCTATCTTATTGCAAGAAAAGCATTTCAAAGGGAGATTACCTCTACATTTGCATGATCAGATCCTTTTAAGCTTCAATATGCCTTCACTCAAAGTACAGATCCATTCACTAGTTAGGCAACAACAGACTCAATAGGTTTCTCCTAATCTTGCCAACAACTTTTACAAACAACTTCATCGACCTTAAATACAAATCAATTAGGTCGGTAACACAACAAAAACCTAATTCTCATCATCAAGATTACAAACAAGTCGGTACAATCTTGACCATTAGAAATCATGACAATCTCTTCACATTCTTCAAGAAAATTCCGACCGCTCCATGATCACCGCTTCATCAGACTTTGTAACTCATCACGCGCTGTGTATTAGATGCAATCCACTTTGCTCCTTCCCTAGACAATAAACAAACACGCCAAAACAATCTGAACTTATCCTTATATTATGATCACACATGTCTCCATCATTACCACTCATCAGATAATAAACCAACAAACTTTATCGGTTAGGGTTTAACAACTGATAGGGTTTACCGGTTACATTGCATAGAAAGGTTTAACCCCTTACACCGGTTCAGTGGTCCAACTCACAAACTTTACATACCGGTTTACAACATCTTACACAAATCTCTTCTTACCGGTTACTAGCCAATATCAAAACAACAATATCAACAATAACATGAATACCATTATTGGTTCAATTGACATCAACGAGAACATATCATTAATGCAATCTATGTGCAAAATACCAACAATCTCCCCCTTTGGCATTGATGGAAATACAAATATCAACGCCTCTGAGTGCTGCTGAGATTGGTGAATAGGAATCCTGGTTTACATTACCAAGTATTCACCTTGTTTTGTCTGTCTTCAGCCTGCTGCTGGTTCACCTAACCAGAAATATAATTCTTCTCCCCCTTTGACAACAATGCCAAAGTGAAAGTAAAAACATGTAATTCTGCTCTCACTTGTGCATCAACACCATTTTGCAACTTGATGCTCCCCTATGGAAAAAATTGACTTCTTCATCAATCCATGTAAAATTCTGCAAGTGGTTCAGGGACTGATGTAATCATCATCATGCTCAACTAACTTAAAGAAGAGGGAAAACCCCCAATTGACTTCTAAGATACTCAAAAGTGGTCTTAGGCAGAGGTTTGGTAAAGATATCTGCAAGCTGCTCCTTGGTAGAAACATGCTCCAAGATAATATCTTTACTTTGAACTTTTTCCCTCAAGAATTGATATTTCAATTCAATGTGCTTAGTCCTTGCGTGCAAAATAAGAGTTTTAGAAATGTTTATTGCACTTGTATTATCACACAAAATCTTTATTGGTTCTGAGATTTGCATCTTCAAACCTTCCAAAATGTGCCTCATCCACATAGCTTGTGTGCAATTCATATAAGCTGCTACATACTTAGCTTCAACAGTAGATTGTGAAGTACAACTCTGCTTTTTACTACTCCATGAAACTAGCCTTCCTCCTAGAAAGAATGCTCCACCGGTAGTACTCTTATGGTCATCAACATTTCTTGCCCAATCAGCATCTGTGTATGCCTTTAAGTCAAAATTTCTACCATATGGATACCATAACCCATAGTCAACAATACCTTTCTGATATCTAAAAATTCTCTTGGTTGCCATCAAATGTTTTGATTAAGTAAAAGCAGGTATTTGAAAGGCACTCGAACCTTTTACAAGCCAGGAAAATAGAAATGCTAAAAAAAGTGCCTGATCACTTCAAAAAGACAAAATGAACCCACCGGAAGGGAACAACTTAATACATCATTACATTAAAAACTCGGAACAGACAGCAAAAGGAAAGTACAAAGACAACAAAGAGACAGAACCAGGACAACAACCGGAACTAAATACTATTCAAAATTTCCTCAGCGTGAACAACCATTTGTTTCATGTTGTTCACTGAGGTCTTCATATCCTCCAGCTCACGATCATTGATGTCGACCTTATTCTTTGTGTTGGCTCTAGTCCTCCTTTCATGACCCTTTTTGTTCACCTTCTCTTTATCACCATCCTTCTCTGCATTATTTTAGAACCTGTTGATAAAGATGTTCATGTTGTCCACCGAAGATTTGAGGATTTGGAAATTTTGATCAGCAATCTGCTTGACGTTGTGTTCCAGCTTGTCAATTCTGCTACCAAAATCTTTCATTTTGTTTTCCATTTCTTTTCTATCTCTCATCTCATTGACCTTTTTTTCTGTTGCCATGAAATGTTCTTCCTTTGGATTCTTCTGAAATCTAGCAACAATACCAACTGCATGGGCAATATCCGGTCGACTGTGAACAACATAGTGTAATTTTCCAATCATTGACCTGTATTCCTTTTCATCTATAGACTTAGATGCATCTTCTTTGGACAATTTACAACCTGTAACCATTGGGGTTCCAATTGGTTTATAGTCACTCATATCGAAAGTCTTCAAAACCCCTTTCACATACTTGTATTGAGTAATAAAAATACCATTCTTCATTTGCTATATCTGCAAGCCTATGAAATTTTTTATTTCCCCTACTAATGACATCTCAAAATCATTCTTCATTTCATCTGCAAAAATTACTCATGTCATCATTACCTCCAAATATAATGTCATCAACAAATACTTCATTGAATAGTATTTCATCTCCTTTAGACTTGAGATAAATGTTGCTGTCATCACTGGTTCTAGCAAAGCCTATCTTCATCAGATGAGTATGAAGCCGTTCATACCATGCTCCAGGTGCCTGCTTTAATGCATACAAAGTTTTATGCAATTTGCATACCATGTCTTCCTTATCTGTCAATGCATAACTATCAGGCTGCTCTATATAAACCTCTTCTTCCAGTATCCCATTCAAAAATGAAGACTTAACATCCATCTGGTATACCTTATACTTCTTATGAGCTGCAAATGCAAGTAATGTTCCTGACACCTTTCACTCTTGCTACTAGTGCAAAATTTTCTCCATAATCTTCTCCTTCTTCTTGTGCATAACCTTTGCATACTAATCTTTCCTTGTTGCGAACTACAACACCATCTTCAATTAACTTGTTTTTGAACAGCCATTTAGTACCTATAACATTCTTGTTTATTAGTTGGGGTACCAGGGTCCAAGTGTTGTTCTTCTCAATTTTATCCAATTCCTCCTCCATAGTTCTCACCCAATGATCATCAGTAAATGCCTCCTTAACACTTCTAGGTTCAAAGGTGGAGATCATGTAGGAGTTCTCTCTAATTCTCCTTCTAGTTAGTACTCCAACATCCTTATCCCCAATAATCTGTTCAAGACTGTGATTTAATCTCACATACCTAGGAATAACATGATCATTCTCTTCAGGTTCAGCTTCTTCATTATCATCTTCCTCTGAATTTATTTATTCCGGTTGAACAAGTACATCAGAATTTGCTTTACCGGTTTTTGATTTAGCAATTTCAGGTTCCAAAAGAAAAATGCAAGGATCATCATCCTTCTTCTCTAAACTGGTTCCTTCTGAAGCTTCAGGACATTCATCTACATGAACATCAAAACTCTCAACAATTCTATGTCCGATTGTTGAAGAATTTATAGGCCTTACTCTTGGTGGAATAGCCAAGAAATATGCCTTCATCACTCTTAGCTTCAAACTTGCTTATGTAATCACCTCTTTTAATAAAACATTTGCTTCCAAATATCTTAAAATAGCTAACATCAGGTGATCTCCCATACGAGTATTCATAAGGGGTCTTGTCCTTACCTCTTTTCGTCAAAACTCGGTTCATTGTGTAGACAACTGTACTTACAGCTTCTTTCCAAAATTTTTTAGCTACACCTCCTTGTATTAACATAGTCCTAGCAGCTTCAACCACTGACCAATTGTTTCTCTTTGCTTTGCCATTCTACTATGGTGTCCTTGGTGCAGAAAGCTGCCGCTTGATACCATTATCATCACAATACTTAGTGAATTCACCACCTTGATACGTTCTCAGACATTTTATCTTTTTGCCACTCTCTTTCTTAGCTAAGGCCTTGAATGCCTTGAATTTACCAAAAGCTTCATTCTTATCCTTCAAGAATGTGACCCACATCATCCTTGAACAATCATCAGTGAAGATCATGAAATATCTGTACCCTTGAATGCTTCTTGTTCTTATTGGTCCACATAGATTTGTATGAACAAATCTAACAAGTGCTTTGCTGAGAAGGACTTGCTCTTGAAAGTTGAAGAAGCCATCTTTCCTAGCTGACATTCTTTACAAAGAGAATTAACTAGTTTGTCTAGCTGAGGCAAACCTCTTACTGTCTTAGACTTGCTTACTTTAACAATATTGTCAAAATTTCTATGACAAAATCTCCTATGCCAAAGCCAGCTATCATCTATTTTTGCAATCAAATAGTTTCTAACTTTAGGATTAAGATGAAATAGATTACGTGTGGTCTATTTCCCATTTACAATCAATTCACCTTTGTTGTTAAAGATTTTGTACATGCCATTTCTAAACTCTAGTGGGTATCCTCTATCATTAAGTTGTGCCACACTTAAAAGATTGTGCTTTAGGCCTTCAACCCAATAGACATCATCAACATTGCTCTTCCCATTAAGAGAAATAACTCCCTTACCTTTAACCATATAGGGTGAGTCATTGCCAAATCTGACACCACCATCAAATTACTTCAGGGAAAGAAATTTTCTCTGATCATCGGTCATGTGATGTGAACAACCACTATCAATGATCCAATCATCAGAGTTATCCATCCTGGATACTAGTGCCTTTTGGTATGATATTTCTTCCTTAATAGCTACAAACACAATATCTTCACTAGCATCATCATCAGATTCTTCATCAATAATACCACTGTCAATAGCTACAAGACAATCTCTCTTTCCTTTACCCTTGTACTTCTTAAATTTGTCTCTCTTGTATTAATTTTCATCATTAGGGCAATTAGTTGCTATATGACCAATCTTGTTGCATCCAAAATATTTTAAAGGTAGCTTACCTCTATATTTACTAGTGCCTCTAGGCAGTCGTTTTGCCAACAATGCTTCAAGTTCCACTAAGCTATCTTCATCATCAACATCTCTGCTGGATCTAGATTCATAACCATGGACGATATCTCTACTTCTTCTCACAGATGGGTTAGAGACAAAAGATTTGAATGCAGATTCTAATTTTTGTACACTACCATCATATCCATTTAATTCAAAGGCATTAAGTTTGCCAATAATAGAGTCAAGAGTTACCTTTGTCTTGTCAATGTATTTTAGCTCCTGAATAGTTGCAACTCGGATAGCATAGACCGGTAGCAGGGTTCTCAATACCTTATTGATTACTATGGCATCTTCCACTTTCCCTCCCGTGCTCTTTATTTCACCAACTATCTCTTTAATCCTTTGACCATACTGCTGTATATTCTCACCTTTAGACATTCTCATGTCATCGAACTTTCCTCTTAAACTCTCCTCTTTGGCAATCTTAACATGTTCATCACCGTTATAAATCTCTTCAAGTTTTTGCCACACTTCATGTGCAGTTTCAAGACCATGAACATCTACATATTCAACATCAGACAGAGAATTGATAATAGCCTCTAATGCTTGGTGATTTTCTTGCTATTCTTTCTTCTGATCATCAGTCAGGATTCCAGTAGGTGTAATATACTTGGTTCCTATATGATCCCAATACTGACTACCAAGACTCTTAATGTAAATATTCATTCTGTTGCTCCATATTCTATAGTTATCTTTATTGAACTTCGGACCTTCTTTCATCATCATGATCGACAAGATCTTTTCCTCAATCTGTGAGGCTTTTAGATTAAAGAGGACCTGAGATGCTCTGATACCAATTGATGGTATGATGAAAGAATAAGTATCTAGTAGAATACTGAGAGGGGGGGGGGGTGTTGAATCAGTATACTGAAAAACTGATACAAAGTTCCCAAACTCAAATTCAATCACACAAAGTAAACATATCTCAGTCAAGATCAATATTCATAAGAATACTTGACATCACCCAGTTTGACTGTTATGACAACTTAATAGTAAACAACAACAATGCTTAATCATAACTCAACATATTCATCTCTCAATGCTTCTAGTTATCATGCCTTATCAAAACTTAATCAAATCAACAAATAAGATCTCAACCACAAAAAGCATTCATCACTTGACACAAATGTTTATACATGGAAAACCCAAATAGGTAAAAACCACGGTGAGATGAGACTCACAAGGATATCTATCTAAACTCTTCTGAATTTCTCCCTGTTAGGAGCCAAGCTTGTTAAAGCTTTACAATAAGTCCTGTTAAGAACAAATTTCAGTTAGGAATCACCCGGTTAAGGGATTTACAAATATGCCTTGATGAAAAGAACAATACCTTGTTAGGAGTAACCTTGCTGGAGGATTTAAGAATCCAAGCTAATGGACCACCTTGTTAGAGGATTTAATGAGTAACCAAGCTTGTTAGAGCTTACCCGGTTAAGGGACTTCACTTCTGCTGTAATTTTTAGAAAACAACAGGTTTTCTTGATTTGACAAAAAGCATTCATCACTTGACACAAATGTTTATACGTGGAAAACCCAAATAGGTAAAAACCACGGTGAGATGAGACTCACAAGGATATCTATCTAAACTCTTCTGAAGTTCTCCCTGTTAGGAGCCAAGCTTGTTAAAGCTTTACAATAAGTCCTATTAAGAACAAATTTCGGTTAGGAATCACCTGGTTAAGGGATTTACAAATATGCCTTGATGAAAAGAACAATACCTTGTTAGGAGTAACCTCGCTGGAGGATTTAAGAATCCAAGCTAATGGACCACCTTGTTAGAGGATTTAATGAGTAACCAAGCTTGTTAGAGCTTACCCGGTTAAGGGATTTCACTTTTGCTGTAATTTTTAGAAAACAACAGGTTTTCTTGATCTGTTTGAATAGCACTACATTTTCTTGATCAGATCCTTTTAAACTTCAATCTGCCTTCACTCAAAGTGCAGATCCATTCACTGGTTAGGCAACAACACACTCAACAGGTCTATGCTAATCTTGCCAACAACTTTTACAAACAACTTCATCGACCTTAAATACAAATCAATTCGGTCGGTAACACAACAAAAACCTAATTCTCATCATCAAGATGACAAAAAGGCCAGTACAATCTTGACCGTTAGAAATCATGACAATCTCTTCACATTCTTCAAGAAAATTACAACCGCTCCATATCATCGCTTCATTGGACTTTGTAATTGATCACGCATTGTGTATTAGATGCAACCCACTTTGCTCCTTCCCTAGACAATAAACAAACATGCCAAAATAATCTAAACTTATCCTTATACAATGATCACATGTGTCTCCATCATTACCGCTCATCAGATAATAAACCAACAAACTTGATTGGTTAGGGTTTAACAATTGACAATGTTTACCGGTTACATTGCATAGAAAGGTTTAACCCTTTACATCAGTTCACCGGTTCAACTCACAAAGTTTACATACCGGTTTACAACATCTTCCACAAATCTCTTCTTACCAGTTACTAGCCAATATCAAAAAGAACAATATCAACAATAACACAAATACCATTACCGATTCAATTGACATCAATGACAACATATCATCAATGCAATCTATATGCAAAATGCCAACAATCTTAAAATGCCAACAAATACACAATGCCAGGGTTCCATATTTAAATGCATTCTTCTTTTCTTTGCATTGTTTCAAATTTTCAAGTAATTGTACTTTCAGTATCTCACATAGATCATCAATATTTTTCTTCACCATCTCATAAGCCATGTTGACTATTGTGGCTAAAATCGAGTTGTCCCGATTGGTAAAGCAGATCTTATTACCAATCATCAGAGATGCATACTATACAAAAATATTCTCAATTGTACTAACTAATAGATAACATCCATCAAATGTTGCATTGGTTAACTTTTCAACTTCTTTGTTCTTAATAGCCATAGGTGTCAGAAGTGCACCTATGTCACTTAATCTGGTAACAACTTTCATGACATCATTGGTAATTTGTAATGATTCTTCTAGCCATCGGTGTCGGAAGTGCTCGCCTGTCCATAATTTATGAAATTTTGAATTATCATATTATTCTATCTTCGCATGAATGCATGCCTTAATGTTCTCAAGCAGTAGAAATCTAGAGGGAATTCTTGAAAGTGCACCTGTAAGATCATTTTCAATTGACTTCTTCAGATATTTCTCAAAACATGGTCAGATCTGAGTGCTAATATCAACAATCGTAGGAGTAGACATGGATGTAGATGCTAAAATTAATGGATTTACAAGAAAAATACCTTTTGCAGCTCACCGGGAAACCCTTACCCTTGAATTGCCTTTTCGCTTCTTGAAATCTCTTTCACTTTGAGAGAGAAATAACTTAACAAACTCTTCTTTTAATGCTTATCCAATCCACTTGTTCGTAATAAGTATCAAGAGAGAATATAGTACAACTTTACTATTTATTTACTCTGTTTGTGTCCACAATGACCTTTCAGACTTTTACATTTTACTGCAGTTCAAATTTTTCTACCAGAATATTTATTATTACATGTGAACCAACATGCTGCAACTAGACTCTCACATTCTTTGGTAGGTGAAAGATATTCCCAATTTTCTCCCCCTGGATGAAAGCCTCATGATCTTAATTGTTAGAACAGGTGTCTGCACTGGTGCTAGGTGCAACTTTGACTTCTTTCTTCCTCCAAATTTTATTCATCTCAACCTTCACATCTTCCTCATTGATTTTATTTACCAGAATACTTGTTTTAGCTTCTCCACTTCTGCAATATCTTGCAATGTTTCTTGGCTTGTTACAGTTGTAACATCTATCATTTCCTTGACATTGCCTTGACTTGCACTGATTAGCCTTATTTCCAAACATTTTTGCATGTATAACATCGACCTACAAAGTGTTGATTTCTATTTTGATCTATTATAGCATGATTTTTACATTGACTAGCTTTATGACCATAATTGCTACAAGTATAACATCTACCAGAGAAAGATTTAACATCTTGATTCATTATATATCTATATTCAAATGCTTAAGTGTTTCTTTTACTTACATGTAGCTCGGCTGGTGACTTACCTTTGTCATTCTTCGCAGAATTATCAGGTTTTGCTTCTTCTGCCAAAGGTGGTCCTTCTTTGCTTTCTGTCTTGTATTGTGAGCTTGCACCAGTTTCAAATAATAAGCCATTTTTGTTTTCCAAACACCTTTGCACAACTAACATCTTGTCAATCTTTTTTGAACTCATCTTGAGTTTATCCTCTTGTTTTTTTGATTTTTCGAGATCTTATTCTAGATATGTGACTTTTTGTTCAAGCTTCTTGGATTCTTCTGATTTGCATTTAACCATGTTGTTTAAATACTCCCTACTTCTTTCATCTTCTTCACTCTTGGTCTTTAGATCTGCAATAGTGCTATTTTCTTTCTTGAGATCTTCACTAACTTCCTCTTGTCTTTCTCTATTTTTTTTGATATGCTCTCTTAATTTTCTGATGCATTCATTTGCCAATTGGACATTTTCTTTCAAATCTCTATTCTCATTTTCAACATTCTCAAGGTCTTCAAGAGCAGTTATAAGCTCTCCATTTTCATCGAAATATATTTCCTAATCAATGATAGATCTAGGCACCATATGTTCAACTTTTCAGGTCTCCTTTGAGTTATTAGGCTCTTCTAAAGGACCTTTCTCTGATACCTATTGTTGAATATACAAAATACTAAGATGGGAGGGGTGAATCAATGTTCTTTTGAATATATTAAAACTTTTAATCAACCATTCACATAACATAGCTTAATTGTATAATTGAAATGAATAATAGGAAAAACACAAGACAATACATAACAACAACATTTATACGTGGAAAACCCAAGACGAGAAAAACCACAAAGAGGATTAGCTCTCAATATTATGTATCTGGTTACAGAATACAGGGTGGCTCACTGCTGAAAATATAATGATTCACTACAAGAGGGTGGCTTACAACTAGTATTATAAAATTTGAGCTATTAAGATTGCATGTATCATATGCATGAGATACAGTTCCACTGGGGTGCAAAATCACTTTCACATTCACTGTACATTATCACTTTCACATTCATTATACATAATCACTTTCACATTGACTATACATACTCGCTTTTAAATTCACTATATATCGCATAGTATGATCCAAAGATAATAATAATAATGTTTACAAAAAACAATATTTATACCAAACCGATTCTTCTTTAAGTTGGCTCAACTAGAGTAAAGGTTAGACCAAAACCCGTTACACACTACTGCACAAATATTCTAGCCATACTGGAGAAGTCGGCCAAACACAAAAAAGAACTCCATGATCCACGAAGCTGATGAAAAAACTAAAGCTAACATACAGTCGATGATTTTGAAGAAGAACATACCAACAATTTCAAAACTTTCACACTGGGCTATGTCGGTAAGCGGGGTACAATATTATCGGACCCATAATTGTGCCGCAACAAAACATTAACACCTGAAATCTCAAATATAGACATTAGATCAAATACGAAATAAGTTCCCAAAATCATACGGGAATATTTGGCAGCATGGAGCAATGCAAAACCAAAAAAGGGTATATGTCGATATTAGAGCTTGTGGTGCTTGAACCTGAATATGCCAAACTCATGTTGCTGAATCACAAAAAATCAATGACATCAATGAAAACATTCTAACATTTTCAATATACTTGATTTCACTGATATTATTACTTTGCAAATATATAGTTCAAATTAGAAATAGCATTAAAATCTAATTTTCATTTGCAACAATGGTTATTGCAACAATGCTTACTAGTGACAAAGAGGTCAAATATTTAAGGTGAGAGAAAAATAAATTGTTAGTGGAAAGATCTGTTCCTGAAGAGGCAAGTATGACTAAAGAAGTAAGGGGAAAACAAAAAGAGGACAAAGAAAGAGATAAGTTCTTTACAACTATCGATAAACTAGCATTTGTTGTGGAAAAAATGTGGACACAACAAAATAAGAAGGATGCTAAAGAGAATGGATTAGTAGGTGTATACACTAAAAAATTGGATATGAATTATTAAATAAATATTTATTATTTATTTAATGTTAATTTCCTCTATTAAATAATTAAATTTACAAGTTTAATTTAATTCATTTTAATCTTAATTCTTCTATTAAATAATTAATCCTGGAAAGAGTAATTTATTTAATTCACTTTAATTCTTATTCTTGTTTTAACTAATTAAATTGAAATATTTTGTTAATTAATTCACTATCCCTTTCTAAATCAATTCAATTAAATATCTAAATATTTAATCATCCCTATCCAATTCTTCTATAGTCTCATCCATTAAATAATTTTATAATTATTTAAATCTCTTTTTCCAACTCACCTCATCTTCACATCACTTCCTCTTTTGCCAACTCATCAATCATGTGGCTACATATATTAATATTGTTAAAATATTAATAGATCATTTCTTCAACTTCCAATTCATAAATCAAAGAATGTGTACGTACACACATTTCTTAACTTCCCTATATTATCTACAACCTTCCTACATCTTTGGAGGGAGTTGAGTCCACTTGTCCTCATATCCCTAAATCTTCTCCAACCATCCTATATTTTCTCAAGTCTTCATCCTCAGTCAAGGTGAGCCTTCTGACACTTGACTTTTCCTTACATCTTTTCCTCCATCCTGCAGGTGTAGGAGGAACACTTTCCTCTTTTATCTCTCACATCTCAACAAATCTTTTCATAGCCATCCAATCTACATGACTGAATCTCAACCGTTGATCTCTTCCACATGGGATTTTGCACATCAAAAATCTATAAAAAGAGCAATTCTCCAATATTTTGAGACTAATAGCGATCTTGAAGTAGTCATTTTGCATCCGTGAGTTTTAACATTTTGAGTCTTTGAGCATTTGAGGAGTCTTTTTATTATCTTGCATCATAGCATAAATCATTCTAGCTTGCATAATCATATCCAACTATCTGTTCTCTGTCCATTCCACATTTTCCATCCTAGAAGCCACACAATGCCTGTTTGAGAGCATTCATCTGCAACCAAGAACAATGGGGCTAGGACAAAATGAGATAGGAAGGTAAATGTATAATCTTTATTATTTTTTATGTTTTGTTCCTTTGCTTTGTTTTATTGGTTGATATTTGGAGTCTTCCTATAGCTTTCATTATCAATATTTGTTGAAAAACTAACAAGTTGCAAGCTTATTATGAAGATAAATTCCAAGTTGATACATTTTTGGCACCCACTGTGGGGCTCAGGCCTAACTTTCTATCTTCTATCTTTTATTCTCACAGGTTTGACATAGTAGCACATTTACACATAGTTTTAATGCATTTGTAATGCCTTTTAGCACATTTGTCGCTTTCTGTAGCACATTTGCAATAGCTGGTAGTGCATTTGTCAAGTTTAACAACATATTTTCTAGATTTAATAATGCATCTATGACGTTTTAGCGCATATGCAACGCAGTCTAGTGCATTTGCATCATAGGGTAGCACATTTGTTATTTTAGATAGCACATTTACTGTTAGTTTTAGCACTTTTGTTCTGGCAGTTTGCAAAAAAAATTAAAAACAGGTTGTTTGACTAACACTTTTTGTAGATTCGACCGTCTAAAACCAAAATTTTCAAAACTACTAACTTGTGCTCTTGTAGGTTGTTTTTCATGCATTTTTCACATTTAGTTTAACTAGGGTTTTTGTAATTTACCATCTCATGCTTCACCTAGTTTAACTAAGAAGGTCAATTAACAACATGCAACTTGCATCTTTGTGTCTTCTTTAGATTAGTTGCACTTAGATCAATTTCTTTTTTAGGGGTTTAAAATTAATCTTTGTTCACTGTGCTTATGAAAATGGTAGGTTAGTGTTCTCTCACCTTAACCGGGTGATTAGAAAACAAGACCCACTTTCTAGAATGTTTAACCTTTAGAGGGCCTGCCTCTCGAGTATCCCTTAAGGCTCGGTGAGAGGGGACGACCCAAGTGGAAATGGGCTAATGCCAAGCTCTTCTAATCCACAATAAATAAATTATGTTTGCAATGAAAGTTACAAGCAATGAGTGTTGATTAGTTCATACCGACACCATGTCTCCGCATAAAGCCTATAAAGCACAACCTTTATAGGGTAGGAGCCTTCCTTAATGGAGCATAAGGTGCCGCATGTATGGTCACTCGACCAGATGCCTTGAATAAAAACTCTTTTGTGTAAAATCCCAAATCCTTCTAGTTGTTGGCGTAGGTGGTCGGACCTCTGAAGCAACTCACATACATACAGTTCTTAGTAGAGATACAAATTTTTCCATGAGGAGTTTTCATGGGAATTGGTGCTTGGCTGCCCCAGAGAAGTGAGTGCTGAGGGTGGAGCCAGTGGGGTCTGTAGCGTCGTAAATTGTACGCACTTGCTAGGGTGGTACAATTTCACACCTAGTTTAGCACCCACCTTGGTCATTTTTCATTTTGCATTGCATTTCCCCTTTAGTACTTAATTAATCAAATTAATTAGGTCTAAGGTTCTATTTTATCATCTCCCACATCATAAAGTTGGGCCCTTTCATTAAAGTGTGCCCTTTTCATTTTATTCCTCCTATACATCATTTAATCAAAAACCCTAATTAGGTCCTATTTTGAACTTGGGGGCTTGGTTTTGGGGGTTAAAACATCTCGAAATCACCTGTAACTTCGGGATTCTCTCTAAAATCATCATATCTGACGGCCCTAAAAATTTGGTGAAAAGTTGTCGGGACCATGGCGCCCGGAGAGGACCATGGCGCCCGGAGTGCACATGGTCCCGGACATTTTTCCCGAAATTTTAGGAGCACGATCCAATCATAAAATAAAGCTTAACCCCAAGAAATTGGCGGGATATTCAATCTCTAGGTCGGCCAAAAGTCAAAATTAAGACCTAGGGTTTCATATATAAGAGCTCTCTTTCTTCATTTGAAAGGATCTGAATGGTGGCTTTCGAGGACCTTCTATGCAGCGAAAGAACAGATCTTTGAAGACTTCAATAACATTCAACATCCATCCATCAAGCATTCATCAATTTCATTCATTTAGGGCTTGGGAGACATTGAAGAACAATAGGAGATTACCGACTGAAGATTGGCTTGTACTCCTCCCTTAAGGGTTGGGTATGATTTCATGTTGTTTTCATGTCTTTGCATAAGCTTCAATATATCCTTTATTCATGCTTTAGATCACTTTGCATCTTGATTTAGAGCATTTACATTATCATTTACAAGCAATTAGGGTTTACTTTCTAGGTTGCTCTAGTTTGCTTTCTTGCATTTTAGGACCTCGCACACACACTAGGTCTGCACACACAATACATTTTACAATACAACTTGGCTATTCGTGGAGGTGGAAATCACCGAAGCGGGGGTTTGACTAAGGTAAAACCCTATATAGCTGCCCAAACACCTTTTCAGATATAAGTGTAGGTTTCGGGACTCGGACGACGCCGCAAGTTACAGATCCGGAAGAAGCAGGCCGAGGCAGCACTACACACCAAATCTCAGAGCAAAAGACCAGGACAGGGGCGTGGGGCGCCCTGGTCCTGCCAGGACAGCGGTGCTGGGCGCCTTGGTCCCTGGGACAGGGGTGCTGGGCACCCTGGTCCTCCTGACAGACAGCATTTTCAACATTTTTGACAGCTTTTTCCAGAGTGCAAAACAACAGTTTCTGGAGCAGTTTCAGGGGTAGAATCAGGACAGTGGCACCCGCACCCCCGTCCCGAACATTTTCAGTCAGATTTTAACTCTGGTTACGCATTTGCATTCTTGTCTTTATCCTTGTATTTACAGCTTTCCATTGTTTAAGTTCAATTCTGCAATCTTGTCATTAGTTCATACTTGCATTTTGGGGTTAGGAATTGAACTTGCATCATTTTATCTTTCAATTACAACAAAGGAATAGAAATCCTAATAGGTAGCCTGTGGCTCTCTCTCTCTCACAAGAAGAAGTAGCCAATTGTGTGATACCTCTAGGCTCTTTCGTATTCCGTAATGTGTGTCAAAAGGTAGGATTAGGGCATGTTAACCTAGTCTCGCTTTTTCCCCTACACAGGGTCAAGCATCTAAGTATCCGCTTTGAATAGTGTAGCATGGGGGAAACCCACGTGAGATTCAACAACTACTGTCTTGGCCTACCATAGGAATTGTACTTGCCTGTACATTTTGCTTTCAAAACATTGTGTCTACTATGCTTTCATTATCAAATCGAAGCAGAAAAATAATCATCCTGTTGAAAAACTCAAAACTTGCTGGAAAAACAACAAAGTCATGCATTCACAATGCAGAGTTGCACTTTTACAAACATTAACAACACATTTAAAATATTTTACAATGCATTTAAACAACAATATAGCGCATATACAACACTTTTAGTGCATACATGCAGTCCTGTAGAACATTTGCAGAACATTAATGCATTAATAACATATATTAGTGCATGCACAAAAAATAGTAGCACATTTCCAATGCAAAGTAACGTATTTGTCAAAATTTATAGTGCATTTACACAGTAATGTAGTGCATTTGATCTAGCGCATCCACAACAATAGGCATTTCCCCTTATAAACTCAAAGTTTTGAAAACATTTATGGATACCCATTTTCAAGAAGTATCAATTTCAACTATCACAGATATTGAAACTGGTTAAACATATAGGTTCCTTGAGCAATTCGCCCAAAACAATAGATCACACTTAAGGTTATCACAAGTATTCACCTTTAACAAGTATTAGATCCAATATCTAAAGTGCACAAAACACTTTTTTCTTGATAAATTTAATGTTTCAAAACATAGTTTCTCAACATGATACATCATCGTTCATCATGAAACTTTAAGATTAGATTGTTCATTGACTTGGATATATCATTTCACCTTGAACTTGGTATTATCAAAATTTCAACAAAAACTTGCACTCACATTGGGATCAAAAACTTGTAAATGATTACATGCTTGCATGACCATTTCATGTCATCTCAAGAAGAGGAAACTTAGTTATAAGGCACTATTGAAAAAGAGAATGTTTCTATACATAAATTGCAAAATTTTGTTGAAGCATCACATATTCCTACACCGTTTTTGTAACTATCTACGTATGTGGTTACAAAATGGAGTTTGACGAAGAAACCTTACAAGCACATGCTTTTCAACAAAGAGACGCTTTATCTCAATGTACCAATAGAGGTGGTAGAATCAACTTAGCTTATTTTCCTGAACAATTGATCACCTATTGAGTTGCATCTAGAAAATCAAAACTTGGAAAGTTTCAAATTGATCATATACCTGTTTGGACTAGAGCTCAACACGAGCAATTGAGAAAACAAAAACAAAGTGAAGAAGAGAATTCAATATTTCATCAATTTGGATACACAAATGTTGATGAAGAAGCAACCAATAATACCATTAGAGACCTTGAACAAGATTCTAGATTTGACAAGTTAATGGAAAAACTCTTGGAAAAAGAAAAAGAAAAATATTTCCTAATGTTGGCAAATTCAAGAGCAAAATTGCCACAAGGTTTTAACATGGAAAGTTTGAAACAAGATGTTGAAACAAGTCATAATCAAAATATTGATGACAAAAATGATGATGATGTGAATCAAGTAAACCACGAAGAAACAAGAAGAGATAGGGAAGAAACAAGAAGAGATAGAGAAGAAACAAGAGGAGATAGAACAAGAAGAGACCAAGATGATACAAGGAACCAAGATGAAACAAGAAGGGAGCGTGGTGATAGAAGAACTTATGAGGATGCAAGGAGAACCTGTGTTGATTATCCTATTTTGACTCTTGTTGGCTTGATGATTGTTGGTATTTTGGATATGTTGATATGGTTTTGTCATTGATGTCAACACTTATCAACTCTGACACTTGGAGAATTGGCAATGTTCACCGGCAAGCAAGTGACTTATGCACAGTCACCAGTATCTTGTTCACCAAGATGATATATTGTTCACCGACACTTGGAATGACATGGAAAACACTTGGTTATGTCGAAGACATCATTTGGACACTTTGTCTTGGAGATTTGTTCATTGGTATATTCGTGTTTGCATATTTGCTGTTACCAACAAATAGGTCCAAGATAAGCACCGACAGGCTTATCTATTCCAGATCAGCACGACACGCTATGGAGATGATTTATTATTGTTGTAAATGAATTAAGATGACATGTTGAATCGGATATTGCATTGGTTATTGTTTTACTTGTAAATTGTTTTTATTGTAATATCTTTTGTAAAGCTGACCTATACATTTTGGTCCTAGGCTTCGGTATATATGTAAGATCTTATTTGTAAGATCAATATGCGATTGGGAAAAAAATTGTAATAAGATATATGCAAGAATAAGTAGAGCTACACACACAAAAATAATTTGAAGGTAGAAGGAAGGTTTTGTAAAGGCATATCAGAACTGAACCGATACTAAATCCAGCATATGAAGATGCTATTTTGAGCAGTATATCATTATTGGATTTAACCATCCAATTGTAGTTAGTGTGACTCCAATTTGTGTTTAAGCAGTGAGCTCTAGGCTCTTGGCCTTTTTGCATGTGTAGACCCCCTATTGTATACACATACTATCTGCAGCAGTACCATCTGATTGTGGGTAAGGTTTCCCACCGTGGTTTTTCCCCTTATAGGGTTTCCACGTACAAATACTGGTGTTATGTGTTGTGGATGCTATTGCCTTTTTGTTTCATGCATTAGTCTTTACCGGTATTGCAATTAACTGATAAACTGTCTACCGACATTGAGTTTGGTTTACTGGTATTAGGCATTAAGTTTGGTTAAGTTTTTTTTGGTTTAAATTTATTTGACAACAGATTCACCCCCCCTCTCAGTTGTCTCCGGGACCTAACAATTGGTATCAGAGCCTAGTCCTCTTTTTGCAGAAGTTTAATAGCTTGATGAGATCCAATGTCTTCAAACTATTTCAGGAAGGACAATCCTAAACTTGATGGAACCAACTATGGCATATGGAAGATCAGGATGGAGACACATCTGAATTGCATTGGAAAGGACATCTGGGAAGTTACAAAGAATGGCTATATTGCTCCTACTCTCGGTCAGCCTAATCCACCAACCTTAGGAAAAGATGAAGAAAATGATTGCAAAGCAAGAGAAGCACTTTTGAGCGCATTATCAGATCAACAAATCATGGGATTATCAGATAGATCTACTGCTAAAGCTATTTGGGACCATTTGGAAACATTGAATGAAGGAGATTCCACAGTCAAAATTGCAAAACTTGAAAGCTTCTAGGTCAGGTATGAAAATCTGAAAATGGAAGAGGATGAAAGAATTTCTGCTTTTATGGAAAGAGTAAATGAAATTGTTTTGGGTATTAAATGTTGTGGAGGAGGCTTAAGTGAAGATGAAATTATTTCAAAAGTTTTAAGAGGATTGCCACTGGCATACAAAATGAAAGTTACTGCTATAAATGACTTAAGAACAATGCCTAATACATCAGTAACTAGAGATACATTAATTGGAAAACTTTCAGCTTTTGAAATTGAGGAATTTGGTCCTGTTGCTACTATAAAGACATATTTAGCTTTTAAGGCATCAACATCATCTGCATTATCATTTGACAAGTTTGATTGGAAAGCCTTTTATGCAAGAGAACTTGAAGAAAGCAGGAGAGAAAATGAAGAACTTGAAGAACTTGAAGCACTATTCACAAGAAAAATGCCTAAAGGTCCAATTGGAAGTAAGTATGAAGGTAAAGAACACTTTAAATGTTTTAACTATATTAAGATTGGTCATATGGCTTCAAGATGCCCTGATAGACATGCAAGATTGAAAGAAGAAGCTAGAAGAACATACAAGCCTAACCCTAAATATCAGAGATACAAATATAAGAAGAATAAAGATAGGTCTTGTTGTCTTGCTGATGAAGGAGTCACTGACGATTCTGATGAGGATCTGACAGACAATGGATGGGCCTTTGTTCTATAACAGAAGATCAACCGACACCTACTGTTCAACCAGTAGAGAAGGCCCTGATAGCTAAAATTGAAGTTAAGGATGAATGGATCATTGATTCAAGATGTTCACATCATATGACTGGTGATAAAAGTAAATTCTTGAATTTTTAGGAATATAATGGAGGTCTAGTAAGATTTGGAGATGATAAAGCTTGTTTGATCAAAGGAAAAGGTACTATATCTCTTGATGGTAAGCATAATACTGACAATGTCTACTATGTTGAAGGTTTAAAGCATAATCTTTTGAGTGTTGGTCAATTAGTTGAAAAAGGATTTTAGTTACAATTCAAGAATGGGAAATGCAAAATTATGAACAGAACTGGTTTGGAAATTGCACTCTGTAATCAAACTAGAGGTAATATCTTTCATTTGAATAACAATGAAAAGACATGCTTGATTGCACATATTGATGAAAGTTGGCTATGGCATAAGAGACTCTGTCATGTAAATTTTGATTGCATTGTGAAAATCAGTACAACTAAAGTAGTTAGAGACTTACGTAAGATTGTTAAACCTCACAATCCAGTATGTAAGGAATGTCAATTTGGAAAACAAGTTAGAGCATCTTTTAAAATTATTCTAGAAAAATCAAATAATGCTCTTGACTTAATTCATACTGATTTATGTGGTCTAGCTAGAACTAAAAGCTTACAAGGTGATAGATATTTCATGTTAATCATTGACGACTATTCTAGAATGTGCTGGGTTACTTTTCTTAGAGAAAAATCAGAAGCACTTGGGAAATTCAAGCTGTTCAAGGTGATGGTAGAAAATGAAACCGGCAAGAAAATCAAATGTCTAAGATTAGATCAAGGAGGTGAATTCACATCTAAGGAATTTAATACATTCTGTGAAGTAAATGGAGTCAGAAGACAATTATCAGCACCCTGGACACCACAACAGAATGGAGTTGTAGAAAGGAAAAATAGAACTATCTTGGATGCAGCTAGAAGTATGTTATCAGAAGCAAATCTACCACATGTATATTGGAGAGAGGCAGTAAGCACAACAGTCTACACATTCAACAATGTTCACATCAAAGGTGAAACTGGTAAGACCCCTCATGAATTATGGTTTGGTATTACTCCTACTCTTAAATATTTCAAAATATTTGGAACTAAATGTTATATTAGAAGAGATGAGTATATTGGGAAATTTGATCCTAGAAGTGATGAAGGAATATTTCTTGGTTATTCATCTAAGAGCAAGGCATATAGATGTTTTAACAAGAGATTACAGAAAATTGTTGAGAGTACAAATGTGAAAATTGATGAACAGTTTAGAGGAACTTCAAGGTATATAGACTCTGAACTGACAACAAAGATACTGACAAATGAGCCTACATTGAACCCACCGTTACAGAATGAAGATCCAGTCACATCGGTATCATTTGAAAATTCCACTATAACTGAAGAACAACAACAAACAAAGACACCCCGATATGTAAGATTGAACCACTCTGAAAATCAGATAATTGGGAACAAGTATCAAGGAGTTATGACAAGAGGAAGACTGGAAAATGAAGAGGTATGTCTTATTTCTCAAATTTTACCAGCATCAATTAATGAGGCAAGTGAAGATAAACACTAGATTAAAGCTATGGCAGAAGAATTAGAACAAATTGAAAAGAATAACACATGGGCATTAGTTCCCCGACCTAAAGACAAAAATGTAATTGGAACAAAATGGGTATTCAGAAACAAACTTAATGAAGATGGTAAGGTAATCAAAAATAAAGAAAGACTAGTGTGTAAGGGATATTCACAGAAAGAAGGAATTGATTACAATGAAACCTTTGCACCAGTAGCTAGAATTGAGGCAGTCAGATTATTCTTGGCTTTTTCAGCACACAAGAACTACAAAGTATATCAAATAGACATTAAATGTGCATTTCTGAATGGAGATCTTGAAGAAGAAGTTTACATTGAGCAACCTGATGGATTTTCTTTGACAGATAACAAAGATATGGTTTGCAGGTTAAGGAAAGCTTTGTATGGGTTGAAGCAAGCTCCAAAAGCTTGGTATGCTAGATTGGATAAATATCTTTTGAAGATTGGTTTTTCTAAAGGTAATGCTGACAACAACTTATACTATAAAGTGACTAATAATGACATCTTGGTTATAGAAGTTTTTGTTGATGATATAATCTTTGGAGGAGAAGATGGATTATGTAAAGACTTTTCTATTGAAATGCAACAAGAATTTGAAATGTCTATGATTGGAGAGATAAAATTCTTTTTAGGATTGCAGATTTCACAGACTGATAAAGGTATATTCTTGAGTCAATCTAAGTACTTGAAGGAGTTGCTAAAGAAATTTGGGATGGAAAGCTCTAAACCGATAAGCACACCTATGACTACAAATGACATATTATCACTAAGGGATGAATCTACACCTGTTAATCCGACTAGGTATAAATCTATGATAAGAGGCCTACTATATTTAACACAAACAAGACCTTGTATTATGAATGCAGTATGTATTGTTTCAAGATTTCAGAGTAATCCTAAAGAAAATCATGAATCAATAGTAAAAAGGATTTTTTGGTACTTACAAGGCACTACAAATCTTGGCCTATGGTATCCTAGAGATGAAAACTTTGAATTATGTGCATACACAGATGCAAATTGGGCAGGAGATGTAGATGACAAAAAAAGAACCACCGACGGAGCATTTTTTCTTGGAAGAAGATTAATTTCTTGGTTGAGTAAGAAACAAAGTTGCACATCTTTATCAACAACTAAAACAGAATATGTTGCAGCAGCAACTAACTCTACATAGGTATTATGGGTTAAGCAAATGTTGAAGGACATAAAAGTGAAATGCAAGGAACCTATAACTATCTATTGTGATAATACAACAACAATTGATATATCTAAGAATCAGGTACTACATTCTAAAACTAAACATGTCTCTATCAAACTGAATTTTCGTAAAGAGAATGTTGAAGCAAAAGAAGTCAAACTGGTTTATATGAATACTAAAGAATAGATTGCAGATATTTTCACTAAGCCTTTGCCTAAGGAGACTTTTGAATATCTCAGAGATCAGTTTGGGGTCATACCCCCACCGGTAGAGACTTAGACAGTTGATGTTTGTCATCAACTGACAAAACTAATAGAGTAATCTTTTACTCCGACTTTGATGAGGAGAGTTACTTCTCAGGGGGAGTAGTTGGTATACTAAATAAGTTGGTATTTTATATTTGAACTTGGTTTTTGTATTTCTTTGGCATTTGATGTCAAAGGGGGAGAGATTGATATGGTAAAAAATATGTTACTCCTAGAGGGAGAGATTGTTATTTTGAGAGAGATTGATTACTCTCTGTACCTGAATTTTGATTTCTGGTTTTAATCTCTTTTGGGAGACTGTTGGTTTTTGGTATTTGGCATTTCTGTTTTGGCACTTTGATGGTTTTTACATCTCGTGTTGCCATCAATGCCAAAGGGGGAGATTGTTGGTATTTTGGATATGTTGATATGGTTTTGTCATTGATGTCAACACTTATCAACTCTGGCACTTGGAGAATTGGCAATGTTCACCGACAAGCAAGTGACTTATGCACAGTCATCGATATTTTGTTCACCGATAGGATATATTTTCACCAACACTTGGAATGACATGGAAAACACATGGTTATGTCAAAGACATCATTTGGACACTTTGTCTTGGAGATTTATTCTTTGGTATATTCGTGTTTGCATATTTGCTGTTACCGACAAATAGGTCCAGGATAAGCACCGACAGGCTTATCTATTCCAGATCAGCACAACACGCTATGGAGATGATTTATTATTGTTGTAAATGCATAAAGCCGACAAGTTTAATCAGATATTGCATCGGTTATTGTTTCACTTGTAAATTGTTTTTATTGTAATATCTTTTGTAAAGCGGACCTATACATTTTGGTCCTAGGCTTCGGTATATATGTAAGATCTTATTTGTCAGATCGATATGCGATTGGGAAAAGGATTGTAATAAGATATATGAAAGAATAAGTAGAGCTACACACGCAGACATCATTTGAAGTTAGAAGGAAGGATTTGTGAAGGCATATCGGAACTGAACTAGTATTGAATCCAACATATGAAGATGCTATTTTGAGCAGTACATCATTATTGGATTTAACCATCCAATTGTAGTCAGTGTGACTCCTATTTGTGTTTGAGTAGTGAGCTCTAGGTGCTTGGCCTTTCTGCATGTGCATACCCCCTATTGTATACACATACTATCTATAGTAGTACCATATGATTGTGGGTAAGATTTCCCACTATGGTTTTTCCCCTTACAGGGTTTCCACGTACAAATACTGGTGTTATGTGTTGTGGATGTTATTGTCTTTTTGTTTCATGCATTAATCTTTACTGGTACTGCAATTAACTGATAAATTGTCTACCGACATTGAGTTTGGTTTATTGGTATTAAGCATTAAGTTTGGTTAAGTTTTTTTTGGTTTAAATTTATTTGACAACTGATTCACTTCCCCCTCTAAGTTGTCTCCAGGACCTAACAATGATGATTTTTATAATGGATGACTTTATGTGTTATCATTGATGGCACATATTCACACACACATATGTTCATATTGTCATAGTCATTTTAGTTAAGTCAAACTGGTACTACTCCTAAGTCTTTGTATTGAATACTGGTATCATATGTATAGAGAAGGCCAACCGGTATAAAGGTGTCTAAACTGGTATATGTAGACAACCGGTACATGAAGTAAAGACAATTGGTTTTGGTCAATTCCACTGACACCAATTTTGGGATACAATGAAGAAAGGCAAGGAGGCACATGAAGATAATCAATATATGAGTTGGAAGCGATTAACACTCAATCAATATCAGTGTTCAAACCGGTTTTCATTGATTATGTGATGAGTTACCTCTAACCAACATTTTTGGCGATGATTTGTGATGTGTTATAGAATATTGTCCAGATACACTGAACCTAAGAAATTGTGATGAGGTTCTTGAACCGACATGAAATCTAATATTTATAAAAAGACATTGTGATGAGTTATTTTGATATGCAAGATACAAGTGATGTTATGAGTTAGAGTTGATACGATTTATTGAAGAAGTTGCAGAGTATGTCAGTGATGCAGTATTAAATTAGCAGAAGAGGATCTATACAAGCAAGATGTTCTATTTCTAGATCATACCACCTATTGTTTTCTAATTATTACAACAGTTAAATCCCCTAGCCAGGTAAGATCTAACAAGCATCTGATGGTCTTGAAAAGCACTAAGAGGGGGGGGGGGTTGAATTAGTGACACCAAAACAAGCACAACTTTAAACACTAACTGATAGATGAACTTAACTAAGAATTTGAATAAAATACATGCTATCCAAAATGAAATAACAACATCCACATAAAGTAGAACATCCACCATAACACAAGTGTTTATACGTGGAAAACCCAAATAGGTAAAAACCACGGTGAGATGGAACTCACAAGTTAACTATCTACAGTAAAAGAAAACTGACCGGTTAAGGTCTTACAAAGTGCTCTGCTAGGAGCAAATCTTGTTAGAGATCCCAAGCTTGATTAGAAGCTTATACCCTGTTAAGAGTAACCTTGCTAGAGGATTTTAGAACCCAAACTAATGGATCACCTTGTTAGAAGATTTGTACAATGAAGCTTGTTAGAGCTTACCCGGTTAGGGGATTTGATTCTATTGTAATGATAAACAACAAGGAATAATTGATCTGTTTAGAGTAGCACAAGACTTGCTTGATCAGATCATTCTAAGTACATTCAACACTTCTCTCCATCTAAACACTTATCGCTCTTCAACTCTTCATCTAAACACTTATTGCTCTTCAACTCTTCATCTAAACACTTATCACTCTTCAACAAAAGATTTCACTCTTTATACATATCAGTTCACATAAAAAAGTCCTCTTCTATATCAATTCTCTCTATTTAAATGATTCACTAAGATGTCTTTAAATAGACATACAAATCTTATGTCAGCCATATGAACACAATTTCCTAGGTGCAGTGTATCTAGACATTTAAACATAACTCATCAAAAAAATTTATACCGGTTAAAACAATCAATACCGGTTGGAAAAAAATATGTGAACCATTGTCCTGGACTCTTCTGCTTGATCTTGATCTTCAACTTTATCTTCATTTTGATGCCGACTTAATGTAACCACATGTTATCTCTTAGGCACATACCAGTTGACACATAGTACCGGTTAGAGATAGACCTTAAACATACCAGTTAACAGTGTAAATCAATGAAGTTACATTGGTAGTGAATGTAATTTATATGTGTGTGTGAGAGTGTTTCATTAATGACAATAAGTGATGAATACGTGATAATCATAATCAAGCCAACAATCTCCCCCTTTGGCATTGATGGCAACACTTAGAAAAAAAATTTGAGTAATATAATATCGCTAAGTGTGCATACACAACATATATATGTGTGTGTGTGTGTGTACTCAATTCCCCTTTAATGTAATACTCCCCCTTAATGCATGCATAAATACAAAATTTTCAAAAACACACATACATATTATTACTCCCCCTTTGACAACAATGCCACAATGATAAAGTAAAATATATACATATATATAGAAAATTTGCATCAAAGTGTTCATGATATATTACAATTTTAAACAAGTTCATGCATTGGCTATTCTCATAAAAATATTATTGAAATTCTGCTTCATCTGGGATAAAGCATTCTCCCACGATTCCAATATGTTATCCGTATACTCAAAGGTAGACAACAGCTGGGAATAGAATTCTTCCATTGAGTCTAGCATGCAGGTTTCAGGAGTAGCAAGAATAGCTTCCGCACTGAAGTAGGCTCTCTGAAGAATGTCGACCTATGAGGTGAGCTGACTCTTGAGCTCTCTTAGAGATTGAAATCTCTTAGCCCTCTCATTATCATTTCTGTTCAGTCTGTCATGCAAATCATCTATAGACCGGTTAAAGGCATGAATGGAGTCCTCGAGTGAGACATATGCCTTGCATAACCTTTCTATTTCCTGCTTGGTTTCAACTTGATTATTAGAAATATCTGAATAAAATAAAGTAACATTGGAGATAGAGGCAAGATACTTCCCTCCAGATTCAATAGCTTTCTTTAACAAACTTTCGTTATGAGATAAAGCCATTTTGCCATTTTCAATGTTCTTAGCCAGTTTATCTCCATATGCCTTCTTGTGGCTCTTCTCAGCAGATATTTGTGTTACTACTTATCAGATTCCCATTAGTTTTATGTCAAAGTTATACTATATACTCTAGTCGGTTACTATTACCGAAATATTCAGTCGGTATGCACAATCTAGTCAGTTACAAAAGAAAAGCAGTCACAGAACATAGTATACACCGAGCTGTCTACCGAGTATCTTTACATGTCTACCGAGCAGCAAAGATGACACACTGAGTGAAATGTGTTACCAGATTCATTGAACTTGGACATGCACATGAAAACGTGTTACAAGATCGAGGCACATCTAACCATTATCACATTGGAAATTGCACTTAAATATTGTGTATGATTTTGAGGTTATCTAACCAATGAAATATTTTGCATGGTTATTCATTCAATAAATCATGTTTGTAAGATCGAAGCAATGAATTGGATCACCGTTATAAGAGATCTATTTATACAGCATGAGTTAAGAGTTAAAGGTGTGTGCATGAGTGTAAGAAGACTGTTACAGAGACACAGGTCACCGAGAAGGTTTTCAGAAGAACAGTCGAAGAACAGAGTAAACAAAAGGGTTTACCGAGTTACTATATGGGTTACCAAGGTATGCTATAAGCAAGGTAATCTATTCTGAGCACATAGCATCTGCTATAACATTCCAGATGTAAAGTTGCAGATATTTGTTATAATTTTATTGTAATATTTCAAAGTTGTAAGAGAAACCTTTAACAGGGTAAAAGACTCTAATCAAGTCTATAAATTGTAAAGGCTCTAACCAGGTGCAACATTTAGGTGAAGTGTTGTAAAATCATTTAGCAAGGTAGATCTAACAGATCTTGTTACTCCTAATAGGGTAAGCTATCAGAAATAGCTAAACATGTAGCTCTAATCGAGCACTCTTTATTATTGCAGTAGTGAAGTTGTGGGTGCCATCCCCACTGCAATTTTTCTCTCTAACCAAGAGTTTCTGTGTAACCAAAATATATGTGTTATGGAGTGAATCATGTATGATTGTTATCTATTAATTTTAGTTTTATATTATGTTACTACACTATTCGGTTTATGCATAATAGTAAAGATATTGTTGAAGAAATGTTTTGAAGTACTGATTCACCCCTCCCCTCTCAGTACATTAGCTTTCCATATTGGGCCTAACAATTTGAGTAACATCTTCAAGCGATTTGATTTGATTAGATGTATCTGCAACTAACTGACCAAGTTTGCTGATAGGAGTGGGAATATGTGCAACAATTGTTTCCAGTAGTAAACCAGACAAAATTCCTACCGCATTCTGGATTGTCTCTGCTTCAGTCCTCTACTCTTTGAGTCACTTCTTGTGTGCTCGAGATTGCATAACATTAGCAATCTTCATCATTTCTTATGCACTCAAGGTGTTCATGTCAATAGGTCTTGAGATACTTAAAGAATCTTCATCATCATCATCAAGTAGTTCTTGCTTTGCCAGTTCAGGGGGTATACTCTTAGTGATGGCTCTTTTTGTGTTTTTCTCTGTTGTATCTTCATCTTTCTAAGTAATAGCTTCCTCATTAGACTCCTTTTGAGTAGTCTCAATGACCGGTGGAGATCGAGGTTTCTCCAGTTGTCCAGTTGCCGGTTCACTAACCACTTTTAGTTGAGTACCTGGTTGATCAACTGATGTAACCTGTACTTCTGTGATTGTAGGAGGATCCATATCTGGTGCAGTGATGTCTCCAAATAGGTCTACTGTGTCCTAAACATCTTCATCAACAAGAATAATGGAACCATCCTTCTTCTTGGTTGGATAGACTATGTCAGCTTGAACAATTTTCTCTTCATCAATTTCCAGTCGAGGAACATCATTAGTAGTCTCATCCTTTTTTCTAGAGTGGATGACTTCTTCCCTTTTCTTGATTATACAAGCTAGCTGATGAGTCTCAAACTCAATAACTGCCTTTTTTCCATTAAGGAACTTCAATCTCCTCATTTTAAAATCAAAATATGCTTTGTATTCCTCAATTAAAGCACTACTTCCATTTGATGATAGATTGGGAAAATACTGTACAAATATTTCATCAATAACATTCTTTTCTAATTGAATGGCTTCCTCCCATTTATTAACAAAGTATTATACAAAGAGATTGAAATATCTTTCTTCAAATCATGTGAAAATCTATTGTAATGACCCAAATAAGTTATTACCTGTTGGATTACTTGCTTCTCCTCATCTTCAGTAAAAGAATCATAATGTTCTTTGATATTGTCAAACCTGTTTCTTCCCAATGACTTCATTGTCCTCTCAAAGATTGTGTCAAGTTGGCAGGTAGCAATATCTATAGGTGTAGTTCCCTTTGGCACTACCTTTACCTTCTTAGGTGTTCTGCCGATTGCTTTTTCCTTCTTGGGTTCTTCTTTAGAATCTATACCCTCAGACTCTGGTTGCAAAATCAGTTTCCTATTTCTCTTCTTTCGTGTGCTCTCCTTCTTTTCATACTTTTCATATACTTTAGGTGCTGGTTCCTTCTTGGTTAGGACACTCCGAGTCCCTCTTGTGGTCTTTTTCATAGGAGATTTTTCATCAATTTCTTTTGCTTTCCTTTCACTTTAGCTATAGGTGTAGTACCAGATTCAGTTGGTGCAGCTTGGACTTCCAAGATGTCCAATTTTGCCTTCTTTTTATCTTTGGGAGATGCTAACAGGGAATTAGCATAGTCGACCAATAAATCATGATTGATCTCGTAGCTCATATCTTCCATCTCTTCTTCTCTAGGTTCAATTGCTTGCATCAAGTAGAAGTTAGTGGTAACCATGAAGATTATGTCTTTTGCAAAGTGTTTTACCACATCTTCAGGTAACTGCACTCTCATGCTCATCTTTTTGTGGAATTCATTAAAATACTTGTTCATGGCAGCTGAAAAAGTATTCTTCACAACCTTAATGCTGTTCTTGATCTGTGCATTGACTCGTTGTTCCTTGGACCATTCAGTATCATCAATACCTGGTAGGAAGTTCTGAAAGTAGAAAAATAACCCAACTAACAGTTGACCATATTTGAACTTTTGTGTATTGTCCTTCTTAATGGATTTCAAATTTTGAAATAATTGGTCTTTGATAGCTTCACAAATATCATAGTCTGCATTATCAACAATCATTCTATGTGCTATGTGAATTGCTGCAGATGGAACACTGTTAAGTCTACTGGAGTAGAATACCCGGTAGCCTATCACCATTGCTACAAGTTTCAATGGAGGGTCTCTAATAGTGTTGATAGAGAAGGCACACTTATCAGATGTAGAACCGGTTAGCTTGAAGACAATGTCCTTTGAAATTATTCTTAACACAGGAATTTCACCGGTTGAGAAATAACCTATTACAACCCTAATAGCCCCCTTAGTTATCGTATGGGTTCTTTCCAAATACATATTCTCTCCATGGACTTGACTTAGGATGCTTCTTATGTGTTCATCCTCAAAGTCTTCAAGAAAATATGCGGCATTATGAAACCCTTTTTCAAAAACCCTAGCATATTTTGCTTCAATTTTTCCATTCTTATCACAAAGTGATTTCAGCTGAGTATAGATGTGTAGAGTTCTAAATCTTCTATTTTGCAATCTATATAGCTGGATAAGTCACCTTTAACCACAACACCACTCGAGACTTGCAATAATGCATTATAAGATGTAATTTCATCTGCCTTTAGAGCTTCCTCTGGCTCACTAGTGATCATAAACCTCTCTACAGACTTAGAAGTAGATGCCATTCTAGATAAATGGACTTCGAAGCGGTATACAAAGAAATACCTTGTATCTTGCATGTCGCTCTGTTTTCCGGTTGAAATGTTCAAATGCACACCCGTTCACCTCTCTACAACTTTCTATTAAGCTTGATTTCTCTAATCACAAAGCAATTTGCCAATTTACACCAAGACAATCTTGTTCTGCTCTGCAATCGTTTCAAATTTCTTTTTCGAAAGAGTTAGGGTAAAAATGATAGAGTAAAACTTGTTTTTATCCACTTTACCAACCACAATAAATTCTCTCACTTTTAGGTTACAAAACCTAAATTTTATTTACCGCTTAAGTGAAATACCGATTGATAACATGTCAGCAAAAAGTCACCAAAATTCAAAATTCAGAAAAAATTCTTTCCAACTTATTTCTCAAAGGGGTCTGGAAATGTTTTAGCGTTACGCTCCCCTTAGCCGTGTTAGACAGGCTTAAGTCATCGGTCCTGGATTCTCTTCACTGGGTGAAGGAATGGTTTCCTCTACAGGCAATTCTTCGCTTTTCTTCTTCCAAGTCCGATTCATATCCTCTTTGGTTTCCTCAACATCAACTTTTTGCTTGCCTTTCTGATCCTTGAAAGAGTTGACCGGTTTACTATTCCTTGATTTGCAAAACTTTGCCAAGTGCCCCGGTTTGTTGCAGTGGTAACAGACCATACCAGATGATCTCTAGGGTCCTGCATTTCCTCTTCTTGTTCTTTTTCTGTAGTTCATAGCCACATGACCAAGGTTATTACAAAAGGTACAAACAACATTTGTTGCCTTTTCCATTTCAAATGGACTAAACCGGTTTCCATAGGATCTTTGCCAGTTCTGGTTTACCCGATTATCAAAATTCCTTATCCGGTCACCATTTGGTCTAGGATGCATGTGTGGTACATGATTGTTTGATCCATATCTACACTGAATATGTCTATGCCCATACATTCCACATGTGTAGCAATGACCTTCAAACTTTCTAAACACATACCTAGCATTAGTATTGTAATTTGCATTTCTGTTAGGTTTGTTCCTACAAACATTTGCAGTATAACCATGCTTGTGACAAACAAAGCAGATAGGTTTAAAAACCTTCTTACCAATAGTCTTATTGACTTTAGAAGTAGTTTTGTTCTTTGTACCAGAGGATTTAGCTTTTTCAGTTGTATGAAAACCAAGTCCAGAGATATCACCCTTCATTCTCTGTGATTGAATTTTTTCTTCCAACATGGTAGAACTTTTGACGAACTTCTCCAATTTCTCATTGGCTTCAGTAAGCGTTTTGACAAGATCTTCATTATGGTTAGATAGGTTCTCTTTCAGAGAAGATGCCAACTCAAGATCCAACTTTAGGTTTGCCTTTTCTTCTGTTTCAACAATCAAGTCCTCATGTATAGTATCTTTTTCCCATTTGATGTTTATGATCTCTTGATCTCTTACCTTGATAAGATATTCAATAGCTCTTTTGGCTTCCAGTTCCCGACTCATGCAGATTGTGAAACCTTCTAGTTCTCTTCTTAGATTTAGTTTTTCACCGTTCACCTTTTCAACTTCATCAGCTAAAGCTTCAATATTGGCTTCATCTGAAGAACTATTATCAGATATTTCTAGTAGTTTTTCAAACAACTCTCTCCTTTTGGCTTGAGAGACTTTCAGTTTGCCCCTAAGGGATTCAATCTCATTTCTGCTAGCTTATATCTCTCTAACCATCTCGAAGTAGCTTCTGTCCTGCACGGTAATTTCAATATTTCCTTCTAAGTGGTTAGGCGTCAAATAAGTTAGGCTCTGATACCAATTGATGGTCTTGGAAAGCACTGAGGGGGGGGGGGGGGGGTGAATCAATGACACCAAAACAAGCACAACTTTAAACACTAACCGGTAGATGAACTTAACTAAGAATATGAACAAAATACATGCTATCCAAAATGAAATAACAACATTTACATAAAGTAGAACATCCACCATAACACAAGTGTTTATACGTGGAAAACCCAAATAGGTAAAAACCACGGTGAGATGGAACTCACAAGTTAACTATTTGCAATAATAGAGAACTGACCGGTTAAGGTCTTACAAAGTGCTCTGCTAGGAGCGAATCTTGTTAGAGATCCCAAGCTTGATTAGAAGCTTATACCTTGTTAAGAGTACTACCTTGTTAAGAGTAACCTTGCTGGAGGATTTTAGAACCCAAACTAATGGATCACCTTGTTGGAGGATTTGTACAATGAAGCTTGTTAGAGCTTACCCGGTTAGGGGATTTGATTTTGTTGTAATGATTAGAAAACAACAAGAAAGATTTGATCTATTCTGAGTAGCACAAGACTTGCTTGATTAGATCATTCTAAGTACATTCAACACTACTCTTCATCTAAACACTTATCGCTCTTCAACAAAAGATTTCACTCTTTATACATATCAATATTCACATAAAAATCTCCTCTTCTATATTAGTTCTCTTTGTTTAAATGATTCACTAAGAATTCTTTAAATAGACATACAAATCTTATATCGACCATAGGAACACAATTTCCTAGGTGCAATGTATCTAGACATTTAAACATAACTCATCGCAAAAATGGATATTGATTAAAATAGTCAATACCGGTTGGAACAAAATATGTGAACCATTGTCCTGGAATCTTCCACTTGATCTTCATTTTGATGCCGACTTAATGTAACCACAGGTTATCTTTTAGGTACATACCGGTTGACACAGAGTATCGGTTAGAGATAGACCTTAAACATACCAGTTATCAGTGTAAATCAATGAAGTTACACTGATAGTCAATGTAATCATATGTGTGTGTGAGAGTGTTTCATCAATGACAACAAGTGATGAATACATGATAATGATAATCAAGCCAACAACTTCATTATACAAATCCTCTAACCAGGTGATCCATTAGTTTGGATTTGAAATCCTCTACCGAGGTTACTCCTAATAGGGTATTACCTTTAACTGGGTATAGCTTCTAATAGGGCTTTGTGATCTTTAACAGGATTCACTCCTAGCAAAGCACTTTGTAGACCTTAAGTAGTCAGTTACCTATCTTTGCAGATATTTAACTTGTGAATCCCATCTCACCATGGTTTTTCCTTGTTGGGTTTTCCACATATAAACACTTGTGTTATGGTCAATGTTTTACTTGTTGTGAATGCTTTTATAACACTTTGGATTACATGCAAAGTCTTAAGTAAACTGGTTAATTGTTTTTACCAGTATGGGTTTAAAGTGTTATTGTTTTTCCTATCATTGATTCACCCCCCCTCTCAGTGCTTTATAAGTCTATCAATTGGTATCAGAGCCTAACTTCCTTAAGGCTTAATCTCTTGGAAGGAAACCATAAAGTCATTATGGGGGATATGAGTTATAGATAGATGGCTAGAGTACTTGATGCAACTAGGGAAGAGCTTGAAACCTTGAGAGGCATATTTAAGGCTTCGCAAGTAAAAAGGAGAGAGCTGACTGAGCAACTATTGGAGATCTTTGACAACAGTTCTTCAGATGAGGCCAACATTGATGCACTGGCTAAAGAAGTGGAGAAACTGAATGGTGAAAAGCTAAACCCGAGGAGAGAACTTGAAGCTCTTACAATCTGTATGAGAATGCAACTGAAGACATGATTAAATAAAAAGATTATGAGATTTCTAAGATCAAGCAGGAGAATGCAACTTTGTATGAACATTGGCATTAGGAGAAGGAAGAAAAAGAAGCATTACAGTTAGATCTTGAAATGGCAATGTCTCTTAGGGAGACTCTTACAAAACATAATGAAGATCTTACCAAAGAGCTTATTGAGGCTCATGGGAAACTTGACAAATTCAAGAAGAGTTCCTTTATGCTGGATGAACAGATCCAATCTTAGAGGATGAAAGGTGACACATTTGGATTAGGATTCAATACATTTGAGAAAGGAGAATCTTTCGGTACCAAGAGCAACATGCATAAAGGTAAAACTACTCCTAAGGCTAAGAAGCCTACCGATAAGAAAGCTTTCAAATCTGTTTGCTTTATCTATCACAAACCTGGACATACTGCTAATGTTTATAGACACAGATCTAATGAGAACACATGCTATAATGCTAATACTAGATATGTGTCTAGAAGATTTGAAGGTCATTGTTACACATGCAATATGTACGGACATAGATCAATTGAATGCAGATATGGAGGGAACAATCCAACACCTCACATGAATCGAAGACCTATCGGTGACTAGAGAAAGACCTATGACAACCAGAGAAACATGAACTAGCAAAAACCCTATGTCAACCGGTGTAGTCCATATCAGATGGAGAAGGTAACAAATGTGATTTGCATAATTTGCAATAACTATGGACATGTGGCTATGAACTGCAAATGAAGGACTTGAAGAGGTAATGTAGGACCTTGGAGAGCATCTGAGATGGGCTTCTATCATTTCTATAAACCAGGACACATGGCCAAGTTTTCTAGAGCAAAGAAGAACAAACCGGTAAACCACTCTGAAGATCAAAAAGGAAAGAAAAAGGTTGATGTTGAAGAAACCAGAGTGGAGATGAACAAAATTTGGAAGAAGAAAAACGAGGACAAGTCAACAGAAGAATCAAACCCTTCACCGAGTGTGGTGATTGCTACACTGGTTAACTGAGCTTTTCAACAAGCCTAAGGGGAGCATATTGGTAAATCTACTTTCGAACCCCTTGAAGTGTATGATAAGAGAGTTTTGCATTTCGAGTTGTAATATGAGAATTTTTGATATTGTTATCTATCAGTTTTCTAAGGATTACCAACCGGTTATATACCTATCGATACAGGTGAGTTTGTTGAGCGGTAATTAAGGTTTGTTACCCTATCGGTTGTGTAATTAATGTAGTGGGTAAGTTAATAAAAGGAAGTTTTACTAAGTTATTTTTATCCTAATTGCATTTGAAGAAGCATTTTGAGCACCTACAGAGCAAAACAAAGCATTGTTAGCTGATCAAGAACATATTTGTGCTATGGATCAAAAGTTGAATCATATTTGAAGGTAAGGAAAGGAGAAACGGGTGTGCATATGAGAGAACAATCGGAAACCCTACCAGTGCGAAGGGAATAAGGTATTTTTTTAAATCTCTCTCTCGAATCAAGATTATATAGAATGGCAGCACTGTCTACACCAGTAGAGAGTCTTATGATTAATGCTGAAGCTATGGAGTCAATGGAATTAGATAAAACATAATCTTATAATGCATTCTCTCAAGTTTCGCAAGGTATTTTGATCAAAGGTGACTTGACTAGTTATATAGATTTTAAAATTGAGGATCTAGGATGACTAAAAATATAATCTCAACTTAAATCTCTATGTGATAAGAACGGGAAAATCAAACTCGAATATATTAGGGTTTTTCAAAAGGGTTTTCATAATGCAACCTATTTTCTTGAAGATTTTGAGGATGAACATGTTAGCATTATCCTTAGTTATGTACATGGTGGGAACATGTATGTTGATAGATCTCACACCATCAGAAAGGAGGCAGTTCGTGTAGCAACTGGTTTCTACCAAACTGGTGAAGTACCAAAATTGAGGACAATCTCAAAGGAGATTGTGATTTCATTGACAAAGACCACTGCTGACGGTCGTGCTATATCGGTCAATAACATTGTAGATCCAGGAGTCAGATTTGCAACAATGGTTATTGGCTATCAGATTTTTCATTCTAGCAAGATGAACAATGTACCAACTACTGTTGTGCATGCCGCCTACAAAATGATGATAGAGATTGCAGATTATGATTTGTGCAAGGCAATGGGATGTCAATTGATGCTGAACTTAGAAGCAATTAAGATAGACAACAGCCAAAAGTCTAAATATGGTCAACTGCTGATTGGTTTATTTTTCTACTTTCATAATTTCATTCCTAGAATTGGTGATATTCAATGGTCAGAGGACACACCGGTTTTAACCCAAATAAAGAATAACATTAAGGATGTGAAGAACACATGTCTTATTGCCATGAACAAATATTTCAATGAGTTTCAAAAGAAGATGAGCATGAGATTAAGGCTATCTGATGAAGTGGTGAAACACTTTGAAAAAGACATTTGTTTCACTGTAACCTTTGACTTTTGCCTTATGGATGTTAGGACCCAGAGGCAACTAAGGGGGGGGGGTGAATCAGTTGTCTATCAATTTCAACCCAAATATAACTTAATAGAACTTGATGCATAATACCGGTAAACCAAACTTAATGTCAGTTGATGGTTTAATAGTTAATAACAATATCGGTAAATTTTAATGCATGAAACAAAAAGATACATAACATCCACAACACATAACATAGATATTTGTATGTGGAAACCCTGTAAGGGAAAAACCATAATAGGAAACCTTACCCACAATCAGATGATACTACTGTAGTTAGTATGTGTGTACAAATGGGGTCTGCACATGCAGAAAGGCCAACTTCCTAGAGCTCACTACTCAATCACAAAATGAGAGTCACACTGACTACAATTGGATGGTTAAATCCAATGATAATGTACTGCTCATAGTAGCATCTTCATATGCTAGATTCCGTACCGGTTAAGCTCTGATTGTCTTCTTCAAAACCTTCCTTTAATCTTCAATGATATCTGCATGAGTAGCTCTGCTTATATTCACATATACCTTATTACATTCCTCTTCCACTACCATGTTAATCTAAAAATGAGATCTTACATATATACCAAAACCTAAGACCAATTGTGTAGGTCGGCTCACTAAGAACATTAAAATTAAATCAATTACAAATGAATCAATATGCAATGCATCATGTCGGCTTAATGCATTTACAATAATAAGCAATCAATAAATCATCTCCATAACATGCCATGCTGATATAGAATATATAACGCATGCCGGTCCATAACCTAGACCAATTTGCCAGTAACATCAAATATGCAAACTCGGTTAGACCAATAACCAAATCACCAAAACCAAGTGTCCAAACCATGTCTTCGACATAACTAAGTGATCTCTAGATGATAACAAGTCATCCTCTGTGCCGGTGGCCAATATAACCTGTTGGTGAACCAAATACCGGTGACTATGTATAAGTCATTGAAGATGCCGGTGAATATAACCAAAGATCTCCAGTGCTGATAAGTGTTGACAAGTGTTGACATCAATGACAAAACCACTGCAACACATCCATAATACCAACAATGGAGGCCGTTGAACCCAAAGAAGAAGAGATTGAAGAAATGAGCTATGAAGTCAGCTATGACTTACTAATCGGTTATGCCAACAACCTTTTGGCATCTCCTACAGATAAACAAAAGAATAGACTGGGAACTTACTAGGAAAGGATTGCACCTGCTCAACCTAGTAGTGCCAAGGAGAAAAAGAAGAAAGTTGAGCAAGCAACTTTTGTGACCATCGGTACAAGGGTAACTAGAAGTATTCAAATCAAGAAGGAACCGGTACCCAAGGTATATGCAAAGAAGCAGACTGCAACAAAGAAGAGAGGTAGATATCTCATTCTTCAAGAAGAATATGAGGATACTAATACTAAAGAAGAACCAAAGAAGATGAAATTGATTGGTAAGAAATCCAAACCAGTAGGAGACATTTCAAAGCAAAGTACTCCTATTAATGTTACATCATTCAAACCAATGAGTGATTTTGAGAGGAATTTAAAAACATTAGGGAGTAAGTGATTTGATAATGTAAACGAGTAGTTTGATTCATTTAATGAAGGTCACAAACAAGAAATTGTTCAAGAGGTAATCAATCACCTATGTCAATACAATCGATTGCCACAAGATATTGAAAAGGAAATTTTTGATTCTTTATATTTTATTCTTGAAAATAAATGGAAAATGGTTGTAGATCAAGATCAAGAAATTATTGATAAAGTCTTTATTCAACATTTTCCCGAGTTGTCTCGAGATGAATTATTAGCATTTCTTGCTAAGTTTAAAGGACAATTTCATTCTAAAACAAGGAGACTGAAATTATTGGATGGAAATATTCAACCTGTTGAAGATGATACTCATTGCATACCTCAAGATATTCAAAGGATGAATGCACTATTGAAAGGCTATGAAAATAAACCTAATCAGACTGAGAGTGGAGCTCCACCAGAGCTAGATGTTGAAGAGTTTATTACATCAAATGTTGTCTATCCTATTAAGAATAAGGATGAGACAAGTTCTCCACCAGTTATATTCTTTGTGGATGATATTGAAGAAATCCAGGACACCGTTGACACAACTGGTAATGTCATTGAACCAGTTAAGGAAACTGATCAACTACTGGATATTGTTGGTGAACAATTAACAGAGGAAGCACCGGTTAATGAAGGAAGTGTGGACATACAACCACCACCAAAAAAAGAACAACGAGTTGAAAGTCAATTACTGTTGGTGTAAATAATTATTCATCATGGATATTATTACACTTACTTAAGTTTACTTAGGATAATGCATTTCATAGTAGTTTGGATATGAGACACTTGGGTGTTTGTGCCACATTGGGATAGTGTGTGTAGGAGAAATTCCACCTCTTATGGTGTTGATCTTGTTATTACACTATCATATCCACTTATTGTGGAGTGATAATTCCACCTTCGGTGGGTGATCCACCTCATGTGGAATATTATATTATTTCTCCTACCTACCCACACCTATTTCCTACCTACCCTTGTTTCTTATTGAGCCACATGTCATATTGTGTGCTCATACATATCCCTAGCCTTGCCTATATAAGCAGGCTCATCTACATTGTATGTAACTATTGAACAACAGTTGTTGATCATTTTCTATTGATGAGAATACAGTTTATTCTTGTCCCATATTATGTCTCTATCTTGTACATTTCAATGACTTCTTGATCTTGGCAAAATCCAACATGGTATCAGAGCTATTGGAGTCTCATTGATTCGTCTTGAAGAGGCATTATTGTGACGTCAAGAGGCAGATCTGAGGAGCATCGTCATTTGGAGGCGTCCTAGACCAGATCCGACCTCGCCATTGCGTCCGGAAGGCCATTTCCATGAATTTTGGTTATAAAGTTGGCCTATTTTGGTGAGAAAATTTTTTTTCCCCAATTTTGCTTATCGTACGGATTTTTTGAAAATTCATTATTTTTTTGCAAAAAAAAAATTTTTCATTTCTCAGAAAAATTGTTTTGAAAAAATCAAAAATTCAAAAAAAAAATCAAAAAAAGTTGAAAAATTCGAGCAAAAATTGGAAAGCAAAAAAAATCAAAAAAAATTTTTGTTGGGGGGTCCGCAGACCCCCCCACCGTGCTCCGTACGTACCTGCAGCGCAGGTTTGCAGGTTTCCCGTCCTCCCGGCAGCACCCGTACCTGACAGTCTGCGCGGCCTCGCTGACCGCGCACCTGCGCCGCCGCCCGACCGGCTCCTCCCACCGCCCGCGGCCTCCGCTCGCTGATCACCGGACTCTGGCGCACCACAGGCTCCGCCTCCTCCCGCGAGCGTCCTCCGCTTCGTCCTCTGGCTCCCGTAGCTCCCACCACCTCCGTGCCACCGACGCTCCCGTTTGTCCGCGCCGCCGCCCGCCAAGCTCCTCCGGCGCCGCACCCGGCACCCTCGGTCTCCGCTCCGGCACGCTCCCAACGCTGCTCGTCCCGCCGCCGTTGTCCGCGCTCGGCTCCTGCGCCCACCGCTCAGCCCGAGCGCCGCTTCCCGGCCCTCGCCTCCGCAGGTCCTTTGCCTTCGGCAAGCCACGCGGACCTTCAGTACACCAGACAGACACATTAGCAACCCAGTCATCACTTCCGTACTGTGCCACACATCATCCGTACTGCCACATCAACACTGCCACATCAACATTCCGTACAGTACGGAACATATCCAGTCAGCTATCCACGCAGTCTGTCTGTACGGTACGGACGCACAGTCAGCCAGGGAGTGAAGTTTTGGCGACGGTCATACGGCCGTCAAATTTAACCCAGTGTTTTGCTGACGTCAGTGCCACATCAGCAGGGTTTGGAAATTTTTTGACCCCCTCTCATTTGCATTTTTGATTTTGCAGTTCAACTTCAAATGGCCATAACTTGCTCATTTTTGCTCCTTTTTGGGTGCAATTTTTTTTGAAATGGGCTAGAATTTCGTGCTCTCCGCAGTGGTGAAAGAATTTTTTGATTTTGATGCACGGATTTTTCAAAAAATGCAGTTTTTGGTGACTGTCCCTGAGTAATCCTAGTTTTTGCAACTTCAGAGGCTTCGTTTGGGGTCATACGACCTCCTTTTCAGGTGCCGTTTTTTTTGAAAGTGCGTATTTTTTCGTCTACTTTCACATGATGCTATCAGATTGATGTCATTGTAAGTAGAAATTGTACTTTTAGATTTAGGCCATTTTTGGCTCTTTTGGTACTTGTATATTTGCTTGAATCTCAGTTAGATTCATTGCACTATTGATTGAAGTCTCTTGTATCTCATTTGAGAAGTTGTAAAATTTGCATCATAAGCCCACTTTGCCTTGTTTTGCAAGTGGCTCATTGTAATCGCACTAAGTATAAAGTGCCAAAATCATCACTTTTGGGGGGGTACTTTGATTGATTGAATTTGGGGGGTGTCTCTTGTGCTTTTGTGCTCTTGTGTTCCTTCCTTTTTGCTGCTATGGGTTCTTCTAAGTTTCCTCTCTTAACTCCACATAACTATGCTACTTGGAAAATTGATGCATGGAGTAAACTTATGGAAAAAGGACTCACTCATTACATTGATGGAGCTATTGTTGCTCCAGCTGATCCTAAGGCTGATCCAGTTGGTCACTTAGATTGGCTCACTAAAAATATCATGGCAATTGGTACCTTAAGAAAGTATGTATCAAAGGATCTCATTTTTCATATTGAGAAATGCACTCTAATCAAGGATGCTTGGCAAAAGTTTCAAGACTTGTATGGTCAAGTTGATGAGATTAGGGGATATCAAATTGATAGTGATCTCACCATGTTAGATCCCAAGAACTTTGATACTATACAAGATTATGTCACTAAGGCAAATGAGTTGAGGGCACAACTCAAAGATTGTGGCATTGATAAGAAGGATACTCAATTGATATTCAACTTGATAGGGAAGCTTCCACAAGAATATGCAGCATTTGTTTCTAGTTTCCAAACTCATAGGATGACAATGGGTTCAAGCTACAAAATGCCTACATTTGATGCTTTCAATGAAATGTTGATGATGGAACAAACTAAGTTGCTAAGCATGGGCATTCTTAAGACTTCTTCTAAGTCTCAAGCATTAGTGGCAAATCAAGGGAACAAAGGAAATCAAGGAAAGGACAACTCAAACAAGAAGAAATGGCAATCAAAGCCTAAGGACAAAGCACCATCTTCTCCACAACAAGGAGATTCGTCCTCTTCCAAGAGAGATAATTCACCAAAGAGAGAGAGACCTACTTGTGCTTATTGTAAAAAGATTGGTCATGAGGAACATCGTTGCCATACTAAGAAGATTGATGAGCTCACACATATCATCAAAAAGCATAACATTGATTTGCCTAAAGTCTACAAGAAGGATGATTCATCAACTTCCACTTCCTCACATTCAAAAGGAAAAGGGAAAGCATTCATGGCTTCTACAAGTGGAAAAACTCACTCTTTTGGAACAAGAAAAGGAAAAGCTCTATGTGCTACAACAAATCATACTTCAAAGAGATGGCTTCTAGATTCAGGGGCTTCTCATCATATGGCATCTTCACAGTCTATGTTCTCTACATTTGAGCCTTGCACCATGCCACAGATTTTGATGGGCAATCATACATACATGGATGTGATTGGGAAAGGATCTATTAACATTGGGGATAACTCCTTCAATGATGTGTTGTGTGTACCCCACTTGACAAACAATCTCCTTTCTATCTATCAAATCACACATGGCACAACTAAGAGAGTTGTGGAGTTCACACCTGACTCAGTTTTTATTAGAGACATGGAAACTAGAGCTATCATTGCAACTGGGGTGGTTGATCATGCATCTCGGTTATACTCCTTTTCAGATTTTGTTGATGATGATGATTTCACATTTGATGATTCTACACATGTTGATCACACTTATTGTGATGATTCAGATTTTGAGGAGAACTTTGGACACTTGAACATGGGGATTCTCACATGTGAACCCGTTCTTGAGTCTTCTATTTCATCTTCTCATATTGATATCACATCACCTATTGTACTTGATGATGCAGATAGTGCGACAGTTTTGCCTTCATATGATTCAGTGCAGCAGGATATACATTGTCTTCCAGCTTCAGATTCATGGGATGATTACATGACAGATATTGCAGGTTTGTTTGTGGAATCCTACATTGCAGATTTGGGAGACATCATTGATGACATACATCTTCTCTTTGATGAAGATGATCCTTCTTCGATTGTTGCGAGGGCACACTCTGACCCTCTTGTTCATTCTCTACATGATCATTCTTTCGAGGTTGACATGATTGTGGATACTTATGTACAGCAGTTGGTGGAGGTCTCTTTATGCTTTGAGGAGACACATGAGTCTTTGGACATTGTTCTACATTCATCTCCACTAGATGTTGGAGTTCCTTTTTCAGCAGTATGGCACAGTTTACCATCTTTGGAAGGGGTATCTTTTAGCATCGACATGGGGACATTTGAGTAGTTTTCAGAGATTCCTTTCATCATGAGTTTTCTTCATACATCTTCCCTTCATGATTGGGGAGACTTCATGGATACACCTTTGGTTTTGTTTCTTCCTAAGGGGAGGAATGTTGTTCGACGTTCGTGGAGCAGTTTCTTCATACATCGAGCTTCTATCATTGGTGCAGATTCTTCATTGAGGGATGATCACAGTTTGACTTCTCTTCTTCTCTCGTATGGGGGGGACCTTTTCCTCACATGGGGTTTTGTTCCTCACATACTTCTTTGAGAGTTCTCTTGTATAGCTTTCATCTCTCTTTTGGGGGAGGGTTTTTTCCCATTGGGTTTTTCTCTCTTTCCCCACTTTGTGAGAGATTTCATTGCATTGGTTTGCATGCATTTGCATTTGTTCATGGGTACCTAACATGGCCTCGTAGCCGGGACCCATCTTGCATTGCTTAGTTGCATTGTAGACTTAAGTGCATTCCCCTAAGTTGCACTTAAGGGGGGGTGTTGGTGTAAATAATTATTCATCATGGATATTATTACACTTACTTAAGTTTACTTAGGATAATGCATTTCATAGTAGTTTGGATATGAGACACTTGGGTGTTTGTGCCACATTGGGATAGTGTGTGTAGGAGAAATTCCACCTCTTATGGTGTTGATCTTGTTATTACACTATCATATCCACTTATTATGGAGTGATAATTCCACCTTCGGTGGATGATCCACCTCATGTGGAATATTATATTATTTCTCCTACCTACCCACACCTATTTCCTACCTACCCTTGTTTCTTATTGAGCCACATGTCATATTTGTGTGCTCATACATATCCCTAGCCTTGCCTATATAAGCAGGCTCATCTACATTGTATGTAACTATTGAACAACAGTTGTTGATCATTTTCTATTGATGAGAATACAGTTTATTCTTGTCCCATATTATGTCTCTATCTTGTACATTTCAATGACTTCTTGATCTTGGCAAAATCCAACAATTACCACTAGTCACTATAGCCACATAGGAGGAACAAATAGAGATAGAGAAAGAGAAACTGAAGAAAAAGGTTGAAGAGAAAAAGGATGAAGAGAAGAAGACTGAAGTGAAAAAGGAGATGGAGAAAATAATAGCTAATGATGATAGCATACAAGGTCCAATTGATGTGGACAAATTGAGCGCATCTCGACTGTTGGATATTGATACAGTTATGCAATCTAGGGCTCAAAAGAAAAGGTTGAAAGAGCAAAGAAAAGAAGCAGAAACTATACAGTTTGCTATTGATGTTCTGTCAAGTCTCCTAACAGAGACTGACACAGGCAATTTGTCCACCCCTATTAGTAAACTTGGATAGTTAGTTGCTGATGCTACTGACCAACTGAAATCACTTGAAGAAGAAACACATACCTTAACTGAAAAAGGTTACAAAAAGAAAAGGGGAGAGCAATTAATGTTAGATATTGATAAAGACAAGATTACTTTATTTGTCAATAAAGATCTTTTGAGAACTGCTGTTGAAATTGGAGGTAAAATTTTGGCCTATACATCTAAAGTTTCTTTTTTCTATTTTGATTTAAAGAAGAGGCGAGAAGATACATAAAAGGAATTGGAGAGGATAAGTAATACTTATATTCCAGTATAGAATTCAACTTTAGATTTTGGCAAATCAGTTGATGCTTTGCAACATCTGTTAGATGTTTATGATTTTGAACAGGTTAAGTGAATCAGATCCTTGAAAGAACTAAAGAATGAGTTGGTTCCAAAAGTTGAAATCCTTTAAAGGGCATAGAAGGATTCAAAAGCAATTTTGGCTACCTCGAATATGAGCACAGTGGATGCAATGGAAGAATTTGCTGCACAAATTATGACAACTATGGAGATCACTGAAACATTGTTAGCAACATGGGATAATGATTTTGCACAGATGAAGATTAATTTCAGTGACATTTTCTTAAAAATTGCAGTGAATGCACCTTGAAAAACTCTTATATTTATGTATATGCAGTTTTGTTGCAAATTTTGATGTAATATATATGTATTTTAGTTTTCAATGTGGCATTGTTGTCAAAGGGGGCGTAGAAATATGTATGTGATGTGAAAATTTTGTATGTACTATTAAGGGGGAGTCTGTACATTTCTTTTGTAAGCACACTTAGGTGTTAATTTTTTCAAAGTGTTGCCATCAATGCCAAAGGGGGAGATTGTTGTCTTGATGATGAATTTTGTAATGGATTACTTTATGTGTTGTCTTTGATGGCACATATTCACACACACATATGTTCATATTGTCATAGTCATTTTAGTTAAGTCAAACCAGTACTACTCCTAAGTCTTTGTATTGCAAACCAATATCATATGTATAGAGAAAGTCTAACCGATATGAAGGTGTCTAAACCGGTATATGTAGACAACTGGTACATGAAGTAAAGACAATTGGTTTTGATCAATTCTAGAAACACCAGTTTTGGGATACAACGAAGAAAGGAAAGGAGGCACATGAAGACAATCGATATATGAGTTGGAAGTTTTTAACACTCAATCGGTATCGATGTTCAAACCAATTTTCACTAATTGTGTGATGAGTTATCACTGGTCGTGATGAGTTATCTCTAATCCACATTTTTGGTGATGATTTGTGATGTGCTATAGAAGATTGTCTAGATACACTGAACCTAGGAAATTGTGATGAGGTCCGTGAGCCGACATGAAATCTAATGTCTATAAAAAGACATTGTGATGAGTTATTTTGATATGCAAGATACAAGTGATGTTATGAGTTAGAGTTGATGTGATTTATTGAAGGAGTTACAGAGTATGTCAGTGATGCAGTATTAAGTGAGCATAAGAGGATCTATACAAGCAAGATGTGCTATTTCTAGATCATACCACCTGTTGTTTTCTAATCATTACAGTAGTTAAATCCCCTAACTGGGTAAGCTCTAACAAGCTTCATTGTACAAATCCTCTAACTAGGTGATCATTAGTTTGGATTTGAAATCCTCTACCGAGGTTACTCCTAACAGGGTATTACCTTTAACCGGATATAGCTTCTAACAGGGCTTTGGGATCTTTAACAATATTCGCTCCTAGCAGAGCACTTTGTAGACCTTAACCGGTCAGTTACCTATTTCTTCTGTAGATAGTTAACTTGTGAGTCCCATCTCACCGTGGTTTTTCCCAGTTGGGTTTTGCACGTATAAAAACTTGTGTTATGGTGAATGTTTTACTTGTTGTGAATTCTTTTATAGCACTTTGGATTGCATGCAAAGACTTAAGTAAACTGGTTAATTATTTTTACCGGTCTGGGTTTAAAGTGTTATTGTTTTTGCTATCACTGATTCACCCCTCCTCTCAATTCTTTATAAGTCTATCAACTCTCACTCAACAAATTAAAACTTTGCAACAACAAATATAGGATATGCAAAATGAAACAAGTTCCAAGAAATATTCAATGGAGGACATCTATCCATATCCTTTTGACAATAGTTTGAATATGATACCATTCCCACAACATTGTGAAATCCCAAAATACAAAAAATATGATGGGAAATCTGATCCTCAAGATCATATCAGGGAATTTTGCATTGAGTATGGAGTTTGCACTCATTGAAACCTATTTGATGCATTTATTTCCTATAAGCTTAAGTGGAAAACCATCTAGGATTAAATATTTTGAAGAACTTGTGAATAGATTCATCTCACAATACTCCTACTACATAAGAAATGAGATAACAATGCTAGACCTATGCAACATCAAGCAAAAGAATGGTGAACCTTTCATGGTCTTTCTACAATGATGGAGATGATTGTTTAATAAGTATCCTAGACATGTGCTAGATCAAGAGAAAATGGACATCTTCATCGACAATCTTACCAGTAAAATGAGTTATAGACTCAAAATGCAATGTCTTCCCAGTTTTGCAAAAATGATTGAAAACGGTTTGAAAATAGAGGATGCTATGGTCAAGAAGGGATAATAAAACTTTAAAATTCCTCTAACTACAACAACAACAACAATGATAACAACAACAATGGCAATAATAGAAACAACGATAAACCAAAATTCTGGACAAAGAACATAAATATTGCCAATGAGGGAGTATCTCATAACAATTATGCTAAACCATAGCAACCCATTTTCAATCTCTCAAGTCGAACACCAGTAAACAATCAAGAGAATACTAAACCAAAGTACTTTTTTTCCAACCCTCGTACAAAATTTACAAACATTGGAGAACCATTGGATTCGGCTCTAAAAATGCTTCTTGCAAACAAGTTAATCACATTACCAGAAGCAAGAGATTTTGAGCCTAAGGTCAAACTAAGTTGGTGGAATGACAATCATTTTTGTGATTTTCATAGAAACAAAGGACACCAAATGAATGATTGTCAAGGACTGAAACATATGATTCAAGACTTGATTGATAATGAGGTTATCATAGTGGAATCAAATTTGGCATTCAAGACTCCACTCCCCAATTATGGAAAGGGCAGACCATCCAATCTACCAGATGAGAAGGGAAAAGCAAAGGTAAACTATACCTACACATATGACAATATAGTCAATGTCATTAGTTTTAAAGACAAAGCAGTTGCAAAACCAGTGAATGAAATTACTCAAAGTAAGGAAAAGTCGACATCTCCAGGTGTAACAAACAATACAACATCCACCTCAAGACATTATAACTTAAAGGACCAATTACAGAAAATACCTGCACAAATATCAATCTTAGTGCTCCTTAAGATCTCACCGATCCATAAGGAAATATTGGAAAGGGCTCTAGTGGAAACAACAATCTTTAAGGACTTGGATGTTGATCAATTTCAAAACATGATGGGACATCTCATAGCCCCTCATTGCTTATCATTTATAGAAAATGATGATGTATCATTGCATCCCCATAACTCTCCCCTATACATTGAAGTCACTATTCATACAACCCACGTCAAACGTGTTCTTATAGATGGAGGAGATGGCTTAAATATTTGTGCATTAAGTTTGATAAAAGCTTTGGGATATTCAAAAAATGCAGTGCATCCTAAAAAGAAAATAACAATTAATGACGAAGAAGAACGCTGTTCCAGGGGAACAATGATGTTACCACTCAAAATGGGACCAGTTGAGAGAGATACAGTTTGTCAAGTCTTGGAAATGAATTTATCTTACAACATTATTCTAGGTAGACCATGGATTCATGACATGCAAGAAGTTCCCTTGACATACCATCAATGTGTCAAATTTCCTCATAATGGACAAGAAATAACCATATCAACAGATTCTAGTCAGTATTGCAACAATTTGAAACCAACTCAAGATGCAAGGGTTCCTCATAACAGAGAAGCATTATCTCTTGTCAAAGCATCTCAAGAGACATCATTCACATCTAATTTGGAGATTTTTGAGAAAAAGCTAAAATTAAATGATGTAGGAATGAGAAAGTATTCTTTGCAAGCTTTACCATTTTCTTCAAAGTCATATGGAAAACCAACAAATGCAAAAATTCAAAACCATCAAAAACCATTTTAAATATTTGATGGAAAATTTGTCAAAGATGGAACATTATGAGAAGAAAATGAAGAAAAAAACATCCTTGATTGGTTGTATAAAGATGAAGAAGAAATCAGAGGAACAACTTTAGACATTATTGTCCCCACATAACAGTATGGTAATGGATTCAGGAAAATGCAGAGAATGTGATACCAAGGAAAGGCCCTATTGGAAAGCATCAAGAAGGCATCATAAAACTAATCACACCTCACTCTCAACATGTTAAAGATAAATCTGGACTTGGGTATGACCAGCCTAGTCAACCTATACAAAAGAGAGATCATCATAATAAAAATCCTTAATGGAGAGGAAAGGTAACACGCAAAGAGAAACCATGGCCATAAGTGATACATCAAGCAACTGAAAATACAGAGAGAGAACAAAAAGAAGATGAATATGAGAAACAATAGGAAGAACTTGCCATCCAAAGAGAGGAGGCTTCCTATAAACAGATTCATCAAGTACAAGCAAGTACAGAACCCGATCAAGTCAGTGTAGAATCGGCAACATAAGAAACAATTAGAGAACAAAGGGAAGAAGAATATGAGAAACAACAAGAAGAACCTACCATTCAAAGGGAGGAGTATGCTTATGATCAAATTCAAAGATTACAAGAAATCACAAAACCTAAATTAGAATAGGCGACAAAACTTGTATCAATTATCAACAAACTCTTCTTGCCATACAATATTCCTGTCAGATACAATGGTATAGTCCTAGAAAGTGATTCTGAAACTGACTCGCATGAATATGAATGGGGTCTAGATCCACTATATTGTTGGCTTCATGATGATTGTAATAATTAAACTTCATCATATGTTTTCATTGATGAAAAACATACACACATATGTTTATATTGTCTACCGATGTGACTTCAAAGTTGTTTATATTACAACCAGTATACTAGAGGTTTATATCCAACTGGTACATGGTGACAACCGGTATGCACATGGAGACAACTAGTGGATTTACATAACTTGACATCAGCATGAGGATCCAACAGAGATTATCATAGGAGCATCAAGGATAAACGGTTTATATGTTTAACTCCAATTGGTATTTCTTGTTCCAATCGATATCCATTGATTATGTGATGAGTTATCACAAGTCGTGATGAGTTATCCTTACTGACAAGATTTGGCGGTATTTTTGTGATGAGTTATGATCACTTGACTAGATACACTTCACCTAGGTAATTGTGTTATAATTTCTAGAGGCTGACATGAAATCTAAATGTCTACATATTGACATCACAATGAATTATTTTGTATGAGCGAAAGTGATATGTTATGTGTGAAGGCAGAAGTGTTGAGTCATAGAGTATTTTGGTAAAGAAGTGTTAAGTGAGCAGAAGAGGATCTATACAAACAATTTGTGCTACTACTAGATCACATCACTTGTTGTTTTCTAATCACTCCAATAGTCAAATCCCCTAACTGGGAAAGCTATAACAAGCTTCATTGTTCAAATCCTCTAACTGAGTGATCCATTAGTTTGGATTAAAAAATCCTCCACTGAGGTTACTCCTTACATTGTGCTACCTTTTACAGGGTATAGATTTTAACTAAGCTTTAGGATCTTTAACAGGATTCACTCCTAGCAGAGCACTTTGTAGACCCTAATCGGTCAGTTATCTATTACTGCAGATAGTTAACTTGTGAGTCCCATCTCACCATGGTTTTTACCTATTTGGGTTTTCCACGTATAAACACTTATGTTATGGTGGATGTTTTACTTATTGTGGATGCTATTATATCATTTTTGATTGCATGCATATTGTTTAACAAAATTGTTAAGTTTATCTACCGGTCAGTGTTTAAAGTAGCACTATTTTTGGTTTCACTGGTTCACCCCCCCCTCTCAGTTCTTTACAAGTCCATCAATTGGTATCAAAGCCTAACTTCTTTAAAGCCTAATCGCTTGGAAGGGAACCCTAAAGCTACCATGGGGGATATGAGCTACTTTGACATGACTAGAGAGCTTGAGGCTAGTAGGAATGAGCTTGAAACCCTAAGGGTCAAATTGAAAGCTTCTCAAGTCAAAAGGAGAGAGCTAACTGAACAACTGTTAGAAATATCTGATAATAGCTCTTCAGATGAGGCCAAAATTGATGCTTTAGCTGAGGAAGTTGAAAAACTAAATAGTGAAAAGCTAATTATGAGGAGAGAGTTAGAAGGTCTTACTATCTGCATGAGTCAGGAATTGGAAGCCAGGTGAACTGCTGAAGATCTCATCAAGGAAAGAGATCATGAGATTGCCAAGATTAAGCGAGAGAATGCTACCTTGCATGAGCATTTGAATGCAAAAAGAGAAGAAAAAGAGAACCTACAACTAGATCTTGAATTAGCATCATCTCCGAGAGAGAACCTATCAAAACATAATGAAGATCTCAACAAAAAGCTCACTGAAGTGAATGGGAAATTGGAAAAGTTCAATAGAAGTTCTACCTTGCTAGAAGAGAAAATTCAATCACAAAGGATGAATGGTGATACTTTTGGACTTGGTTTTAACACATCTGAAAAAGGTGAATCCTCCGGCACCAAGAGCAACACTCTTAAGAACAAATCTACTCCTAAGGTCAAAAAGCCTACTGGTAAGAAGGTCTTTAAACCTGTTTGTTTTGTTTGCCATAAACCTGGTCACACTGCAAATGTTTGTAGAGACAACCCTAATAGAAATGCAAGCTACAAGACTAATGCTAGGTATGTGTCCAAGAAAATTGAAGGTCATTGCTTCACATGTAAAATGTATGGACATAGATCAGTTGAATACAAATATGGAGCGAATAATCCTATACCACATATGCATTCAAGACCAAATGACAATTGGATGAGAAATTTTGACAACCGAGTCAACATGAACTAACAAAGACCCTATGGCAACTAGTTTAGTCCATTTGAGATGGAAAAGGTAACAAATGTCATTTGCACCATCTGTAACAAATTTGGTCATGTGGCTATGAATTGTAGAAGAAGATCTGGGAGAGGTAATGCAGGACCTTGGAGAACATCTGGTATGGCTTGATATCACTGTCATAAATTGGGACATATGGCAAAATTCTGTACATCCAGAAAGAGAAAACCGATCAATCCTTCTAAGGATCAGAAAGGAAAGCAGAAAGTTAATGTTGAAGATACCAGATAAGAAATGAATTGAATATGGAATAAGAAGAGTGATGACTCACTCAGAGAAGAAATTGTTCCTTCACCAAGTGTGGAGAATCCTGCACCGGTGAACTAAGCCTTTTCAATATGGCTAAGGGGAACATGATTGGTAAGAAAATTTGAATGCATGAAATTTTGATAACTTTCTGACAATCGGTTATCAACTGGTTTTACATCTGTCAAAATTGTATGTATTATTAAGTGGTATAATTAGGGTTTGTAACCGTAACGAGCGAGCATTTAATGCAGTAGGTAAAAAGGATAAAAGTGAGTTTTCACTTTGTTATTTTTACCCTAACACATATGATAAAGAATTTTTGAGCGCTTGCAAAGCTAAGAAAGGATTGTTAGCTGATTTGAGTCGAAGTTGCATTGTGATTTGAGTAATCAAGCTGATTTGAAGGTTGGTGAAGATTGAATTGGTGTGCACTTGAGCATTCAACCGGTTAAAGATGCAGTGTGTGTGAAATAAGGTATTTCTTTGAAAAATCTTGCTTCGAATCTAGTTTATCTAGAATGGCATCGTCTTCTAAAACAATAGATAAATTGATGATTACATCTAAACCTATGGAAGTTGTAAAGGCAGAATGAATTGTGTCTTATAATTCTTTATCACAAGTTCCCAGTGGTGTTATAGTGAAAGGAGATTTGTCCAGCTACATTGATTGCAAAATTGAGGATTTAGGATCATTGTCGATATATTCTTAGTTAAAATCCCTTTGCGATGAAAATAGGAAGATTCAAACATAATATATTAAGGTTTATGAAAAAGATTTTCATAACGCAACTTACTTTCTTGAAGATTTTGAAGAAGAACATATCTGAATTATTTTGAGTCGAGTTCATGGGAAAAACATTATTTAGAAATGACTCATACTATAACCAAGGAAGCTATTCAAGTTGTAACTGGTTTTTACTCAACTGGTGAAGTACCTAAGTTGAGGCGTATTTTAATAGAGACAGTAAACACTCTAACCGGATCAACATATAATAGGCATACCTTTTCTGTCAATAACATCAGGGACCCAACGATAAAGTTGGTAGCAATGGTTATAGGCTACCGAGTATTCTATTATAGTAGATTAAATAGTGTTCCATCAACAATGATGCATACTTCTTACAAGATGATAGCTGAAAATGTTAATTATGACCTATGTGAGGCCATAAGGAGCCAATTATTGTTAAATGTTCAGTCTATCAAGAAAGAAAACAATCTAAAGTTTAAATTTGGATAGTTATTGATTGGGCTATTCTTTTATTTTTAGAATTTCCTACCGGGAATAGGTGATGTTGAATGGACTAAGGATCTACCGGTATCTGCCCAGATTAAGAACAGTATCAAGGGTGTGAAGAACACCTTTTCTACTGAAATGAACAAATACTTCAATGAATTTCAAAAGAAAATGAGCATGAGAGCAAGATTGCCTGAGGATGTGGTAAAACACTTTGCTAAGGACGTTGTTTTCACAGTTACCGCTGATTTTTGTTTGATGGAGGAAATTGAGCCTAGAGAACAAGAAATGAAAGATATGAGTTATGAGGTCAACTATGACTTACTGATTAGTTATGCCCATAACCTATTGGCATCTCCGAAGGATTAAAAAAAGGCAAAATTGGATACAGTTGAAGTTTAGACTGCACAAGATGAAACCAATATTGTTCCTACCACAAGTGGTAAAGGTAAAAAGAATAAGGCTGAGCAAGCACCTCCGGTGATGAAAAGTACAAGAGTGACACGAAGTGTCCAAACCAAAAAGGAACCAGAACCTAAATTTTATGCAAAGAAGGAAAGTGCATCAAAGAAAGGAGGTCGAAAACTAATTCTCCAAGAAGAATCTGAAGGTATTGACATTGAGGAAGAACCCAAGAAAATGAAATTGGTAGAGAAGCTAAGCAACTGAAGAGAGTGCCAAAGGCAACTATGCCTTTAGATATCTCAACTTACAACCATTTAATAGAAACATTAGATCAATCAAAAGACAAAATAAAAGATGTATATGATGGTGAAAACCTTTTTGAGGCACTAGAAGAGGGAAGATTTGACACCCTACCAGAATATTTTTAAGAGAGATCAACTATTTTGATAGAACCCACAGAGGTAGTTAAAATTAGTACCACAAAAAATCCTAAGATTTTTCATCCAACATTATCTTTATCAGAACAAGAAAGACAAGACTTTACTGAGTTCTTCAAGAAAAGGCAAGTTAATTTTGCCTGGTCATACACTGATATGCCAAGAATTGATCCAGATCTCATTATGCATTATCTTAATGTCACCCAGGAGAAAAACCAGTTAAACAAAAACTTAGAAAGATGCATCCCCATATTGCTCTTCTTGCAAAGAAGAATTAAAGAAACTATTGGATGTAGGGTTCATAATACTAGTCGCATATCCAGAATGGGTGTCAACTGTTGTGCCTGTATCAAAACTAGATAAAAGTATTAGAGTATGCATAGATTTCAGAGACCCGAATAAAGCATGCCCCAAAGGATGAATTTCCATTACCAAACATTGATATCATTGTAGATCTATCAATGTGACATGAAATTTTTTCTTTGATGCATGGCTTCTCGGGGTATAACCAAATCAAGATAGCTCCCGAAGATCAAGAGAAAACAACTTTTATGTGCCCTTGGGGTACTTTCTATTGGAACGTCATGCCATTTGGGCTCAAGAATGCTGGAGCTACATATCAAAGAGCTATGGCAACCATTTTTAATGATATGATGCATACTTTCATGGAGGATTATGTGGATGATATATTGGCAAAATCACATACAAGAGAAGAGAACTTGGAAATCTTAAACAAGATCTTTGATAGACTAGAACAATACAAATTGAGGCTGAATCTAAAGAAGTGTGCTTTCAGGGTTACATCACGTAAACTCCTAGGTTATACCATATCATCTCATGGAATAGAAGTGGATCCAAAGAGAGTAAAAGCTATCATGGAGATGGAATTCCCAAAGAACATTAGCCAGTTGCATTCTCTACAAGGGAGATTGAAATCAATAAGAAGGTTCATATCTCAGTTAGCTGATCGATCTTTACTCACTTGTTACACAAGAATGTTCCATTCAGGTGGGATGATAAATGTGAGATAGCTTTCACACAAATCAAACAATATTTGATAAATCCACTAGTACTAGAAACACCAATTAAAGGAAAACCATTGTTACTGTACATATCAGCAACCGATGTATCATTAGGAGCTCTTCTAACACAACATGACACCGAAGGAAATGAAAGAGAAATATATTATATTAGTAGAACCTTGGTGGGATACGAGTTTAACTACACAACAATGAAAAAGACTTGTCTAGCAGTGGTAATCACAACTCATAAAATGCGACATCATATGCTTACCCACTCTATTTAGATAATTGCAAAGATTGATCCATTAAAATATTTACTTAGCAAGACAACATTAACTAATCAATTAGCTAAATGGGTCATGATGATAAGTGAGTTTGATATTGAGTATGTTGATCGGAAAGCCATAAAAGGACAAGTGATTGCAGATCAACTAGCTGAAGTACCCCTATGTGATGATGCACCTTGGCACATTGAGTTTATTGATGAAGATATTCTTAGAATTAGCACAAAGTTTTGGGAGTTGTATTTTAATGGCTCCTACACACAACATGGATAAAGTGCAGTAATCTTATTCATAACACCTCAGGGTCACACCATTCCTAAATCATATATATTGCGCTTCCCATGTACAAATGATACTACAGAGTATGAGGCGCTAGTCATTGGGATCAAAATGGTTATTGAATGGAACATCAAGGAGTTACATGTCTATGGAGATTCACAGCTAATAATCAACCAGATCAATGATGAATATCAAACCAAGGATGATAAACTGATGCCCTGCAAGAAGCTGTTGAATATTTCAAAGAATATTTGACTGAAATCACATTTACTTAGATCCCAAGGAATGAGAATAAAACAACAGATGCCATGGATGCGATAGCATGTCTCTTGCAAAATCGAGAAAATCAAGAGCGTTACGAGTTTCTGGTGGAAGAAATATTTTATCCTACCATTTATTCCCCAAATATCCAAATCGTCTACAACATATCTGGAACCAATGCCTCCTTATACAACCAAACCTATCTGTACCTAAAAGACAATATCCTTCCCCAAACCTATCATGCAACCAAAAGAAAAAATTTCTCCAACAATCACCCTGTTATACTACTATTGCTGATATCCTCTATAGGCGAGGTCTAGATAACACTCTCCTAAGGTGTCTCGAACGTGAGAAATTTGAGAAAGCTCTAAATGAAGTCAATGAAGGTATTTTTTGCACACACTTAAGTGGTCTTACTCTGGCCAACAAACTCATTCGATTGGGGTACTATTGGCCCACTATGGAAAGAGATTCTTTCACATATGCTAAGAAGTGTAAACAATGTCAAATTCATGGGAATCTCATTCATGCACCAGCACGAGAACTACATCCTCTAGTAGGATCATGTCCATTCTCTCAATGGTGAAGCTATAATCACAAGGTAAAGCTTAGATTATTTCAGATAGGGGATCTCGTTCTAAGAGAAAATCCATGCAACGAACAAGACAGAGAGAAAAAGGGTAAATTTGAGCCAAACTAGTTGGCTCCTTTTGTCGTGGTAGTAGCATATGGACTAGGAGGATACAAATTATCTACACTAGAGGGTGAATGGTTCGATGAACCTATCAACACCATGCATCTTAAGAATTTCTATGCTTGAAATATCATCAAAATACCATAAAAAGTATAAAAGTAGTAAATTCCAAAAAAAAAGTACAAAAGAGAAAATCCCTAAAAAGCAAAACAATGGAAAAAATGAAAAAAAATCAAATATCTGGAAAAATGCAATAAATTTAGATGGTGAAAACCTGGCAAACAGGTGCTATCTAACAATTGGCTCTTCTATCTATGAGTTCGGTTTTTTATTTTGCATCCATTTGATCTAAGCCATCAACAAAAATCCGCAGCTCACAAAGCTTATCAAACATGGACATACTTAGCGTAGTCACTGTCCTTGTTTATCTAAACAATTATCTGCATCATATCCCACAATGGTTTGGATAATCATTGTACATCCATAATAAAGTGTGTTTCTAGCTGGGGGTAAAATATAGAACTTAGCTGGGGTAACTTTCAAATCTTGAAAATCCAAAAAATAAAATAAAAATTGGAAAACTTAGAAAAACCAAAAACAATAGGATTTTGAAACAAATGATAAGTGGTAAGGCAACAAGGCTTAAATAAACTAAGGAAATCCAACAAATTGAATCATGAAAATCTAAATTTGGAGATTCAACAAGCAAGTGACAACACATATCAAGAGTCATTAATTAGGATGATTATATCTACTTTTAAGAACGTACATGTGACATGCATGATTCAATGTTTGTATCTTGATTTTCATGAATCATGAACCCTATGAATTTCGATGATGTTCAAGACTAGAGGAGCTATGATGGGGCATGGTTATTTTTCTTTGTCTTCTTTTTGTGGTTTATCTCTTAGTAATGTATGTACTTGTCTAACGATATGATCGACAAAAGATCATTGAGGACGTTTCAAGTCATATATGGAAGGGGATAATCATTGTCTGTTATGCAAGAAGTACTTAGGTCATCTTGGTTCCTTATACCTGGATGCTTGTATTAACTTTCTATATAAAAATCCATGTAAGAAGTACTCAGGTCATCTTGAATCCTTATATCAAGATGCTTGTATTTTCTTACAGCATTTTAAAATCTCAATGATGAATTTAAGCACTGTTTCAAAAACGCTGAAAAATATGGCAATATTATTTGGGTCTTTGCATTTCCATTACATTTTCATTTTCATTATAAGCATTCATCAACATTCAAGATCAATGGTTGAAATAATGATTGAGTATACATAGACAAACAAAAACATTTACATTTGCATTTATTTCATTCATTTAGGTTCATTTGCATTTGCAACATTTCATCATTTCATCATTATAGGAGATTATCATTTGAATCATTAATAAATACCATTTTCATATCATTTATAAGCATCATCAATATCATATATATCATCATATACATCATCATATACATCATCAATAGGTATCACATGTATATTACAAAACATCTCATCATAGTATCATTATAAATATCTCATAAATCAAATCAAATCATATCATAGAAACACATGTCATTATCATAAATGCATACATCATCATAACATCATTCGATAAAAATCATAATCATCATCATAAAACATAATCATGTAGCTCATCTAAGAATCTAATCTGCATCATCATCTCATAATTATCAATATCATAGGTGCATCATTTAAAATCATTGCATAATCATCATCGTCAAGATAAAGCAAAAAAGTCATCAATATCATAGGTCATGATGTAGAAGTCATAATAAGGAAATCATCATCAAATAATCATCCATGAATAAAAGAGTAACCATCATAAAGTAGCATCATATAGAGTCCATCAATGTTTATATATCATCATAAATCATAAAACTATCCAAGTATACAATGATATAAAAAAAAAATTATCAATAGTGTACAATGTCCCATGATACAATAAAAATATAATCAAGTCAAATCATGTGGCACTGCCACCATAATCACTATGCTCTTTGGCTAGGAGGAACCACACTCTCATATAGCCCACACTAGTGTGCGATCTCCTTCCCAGCATGAATCAAAGATCTAATGGTATCACCTGAGAGAGTACCTAAGCCAAACTGCTGAATCTACTCTAGAGTAATCTCTTCTCGACCATATCTCTCAATGGCAGTATCTCTCTTGAGAGTCAGAGCTTGAACCTATGCCTGTAGCTGCACAATCTATGCTCTCAAGCTGGTAGTGTCATTTGGGATCTTAGGAGCATCATCATCACCCCCTACTTGTACCTTTGTCATATCCTGCACTGGCTCATCCTCTCCCCCAACCCGTCCCTCAACCCTATCCCCACCTATTGGAGATGGTACTGCTACAACTTTAGTGATCCTATGCCTAATCAGTGGCACATCATCCTCAGAATCCTCCTTGTCAAATCCCCTATGAGTAGCCAATCCACTAGGATCAGGATGAACCTGCCCAAAATCAATACCTCCTCGGCCTATGCTCGTCCTCTCCCTACCTCCACCCCGAATCCTAACCCTCCCAGCCACTCTTCCTCTATCTCCACCTCCTCAACCTTTATCATCACCTCCTCAACCTTTATCCCCCTCTCCTCATCCTTCATCCCTGCAACCATCCCTGCCTGCCAAAGGTAGTGGTCCACCTCTACCATGAAAACCAAATGGTTCTCCTTGTACCTGTGGATGACCACCTCTCCTCTCACCCCTCCCGCCTCCTCTGCCATCATCCCCCTCCCCCCCTCCTCTCCTCTGCCACCTCATTGTTTCCATCTCCTCCTCTATCGGGGATTATCCTCATCATCGTCCTCATCTCCAAAGCTAGGTGGAGGATTTGCTGGATCTGTGATCCTAGGGAAAGGATGTGCTACTAGAAATTGGGCATACTCATCAGTTGCACTCGCATCCAAAACATGTGGTAATAGATCAAATGGAACCATGGGTAATGAAATGAACTTTGTGTAAGTTGCATCAAAGGAAAGAGAAGAACCCCAGTCTTGCCTATCCTTGTATGCTCGAGCATACAAGGCAACACCCTGTGGCATCCTCTGTGGTCTACCAAACTATCTCAGGACTCAAAAAATAAGATCTCTCAATAACAAAAGGAGTCTTGCCAATCAAGCATCTAGTCTGCATAATGAAAGGTAATGATCTTGCATCATCATATAAAGGCTCACAATCTACATAGGGTCTCCAAATCACTGATTCCATGGTATTGATAACCTATCGTCAGTACTCAAGATTACCTAGCTTGTGTTGGGTAATCATGCCACTACACAAATAAATATATGGTTGCTCATTTTCCCGCACTCTATCATGAATAGGCCGTGTCATAGCTATATGCTCCCAACACCAAACCTATAAAAGAGTCACTCCTATGGAAAGACTGGCTGCTCTGTCATACACAACTTGATGTAAATCATGATATAAATGAGCTAACACATAGACACCCCATGCGTATCTCATCATATGTTGTATCATGCTCAAAAGAATCCTATGCCATCCAACTGATAATCCTCGGGATCACCTATCTGGGCAAATGAAACCTCCAATTAATCCGTCCATAATGGAAGGAAGAGTGTCATAGTACATCAACATATCCTCCCATTTGATCTCTGAGCCATCAATCAAATCATCTCCAAAAATGGTCCTCAATGCTGCTACTCCTCCCATGTCTCGATAATCATACTGTACAAGCTCTCTGATAATGGGAATATGAAAAATCCTATATACATCCTCTAGAGTCACACTGATCTTACTAGTGGGTAGGTGAAAGGAGTTTTGATTACTATTCCACCTCTCCGCAAGAGCTGTCAACAATCCCCTATTTATCCTTATATCAGGCATAAACAGGAGATGTCTCAATCCACATGCATCAATATGGACAATAGCTGCAACATCTAGCTCTCGATCTAAGTATCTCATCGATGGAAACTGCTCATGACACTGCAGAGCATCTAATCTCTCATGTTTTCGTAATCAAATATGTCAAAGTCAATCACATCATCTATCCTATTAATCAAATCATCTATCTTACCTATCAATCCCATCCTATCTATCAGACAATCTATGCATCAATCAACAAGTGGTACTCAGTTGCCTAAAATTATCAACTCTTCATTAGAGACTAGATCGGTCTCTTAGAGCTTCTATCCAATCAACAACCATCAATCATGGTTATCAATCTATCAAGTCTGGCAATCTATCTGAGAATCATCTATTAAACACCATCTATCTATTTTGACATCAAAAATCGTCAAATCTCATCAAGCAAAATTGACTTAGACACAATTATCAAAAGCAAAAGACAAAAGTGCTAAAACAATCAAATGCGCTATCAAAAAATGTACATGCGTGAAAACAAAATGTAAAAGCGCGGAAATAAATTGCAAAGGTGTAAAAACTAAAGGTAAAAGCGCTAAAAATTAGATGCGGTACCTAATTGAGTAAAGGGGCTAAAACTACAAACAAATGCACCAAAAAAGGGGTTTCACGGCGGAAAAAATGGAAATTTTAAAAACCTAAACAAAACATGCGAAAAACACGAAAATAATTGTACGACAAGCAAAATAAGGGTACCTACCAGGGGTCCATACGCTTCGGGTCTCTGATATCCATGAACTCTCTCAAATCAATGTCGCTCGTAGGGGGCCACCATCCTGACAACTTAGCAAGAATTCCAAAATATCCACCTAGCTCTCCAATAATCACTCTCCAAAAAGCCAACAGTGCAAATGATATGGAAATGGGCCCATCCATGGGTTATATAATTACCCATTTGACCTAATAAAGGGTAATTAATTTTAATTTTTTAAAGGAAAGAGGCATTTTTATTTTTTTAATAATTTTGTCTTGCAAAGGCTTTTTAATCAAATCTTTTCATTATTTTATCGTGAGGTTAATCGCTGAATCATTTTTTGTTTTTTAACAAATTTTCATGATCAATCTTCCGAGGGGACATGCAATCAACATTTCATCACCGATAGGGGCAATCAAAATCGAGACTTGATTTTATTCTTTAAAATAATGTTGTTTCAACATCATTTCAAAGAGGGACAAAATGTATACACTAAAAAATTGGCTATGAATTATTAAATAAATATTTATTATTTATTTAATGTTAATTTCCTCTATTAAATAATTAAATTGACATGTTTAATTATTTAATTCATTTTAATCTTAATTCTTCTATTAGATAATTAATTTGAAAAGATTAATTAATTTAATTTACTTTAATTCTTATTCTTCTATTAATTAATTAAATTCAATTTTTTTATTAATTAATTCAATTAAATATCTAAATATTTAATCATCCCTATCTAATTCTTCCATAGTCTCATCCATTAAATAATTTTATAATAATTTAAATCTCCTTTTCCAACTCACCTCATCTCCACATCACTTCCTCTTTTGCCAACTCATCAATCATGTGGCTAAAGATATTAATATTGTTAAAATATTAATAGATCATTTATCTTCAACTTCCAATTCATAAATCAAAGAATGTGTACGTACACACATTTCTCAACTTCCCTATATTTTCTCCAACCTTCCTACATCTTTGGAGGGAGTTGAGTCCACTTGTCCTCATATCCCTAAATCTTCTCCAACCATCCTATATTTTCTCAAGTCTTCATCCTTAGTCAAGGTGAGCCTTCTGACACTTGGCTTTTCCTTCCATCTTTTCCTCCATCCTGCAGGTGTAGGAGGAATATCTTCCTCTTTTATCTCTCACATCTCAACCAATCTTTTCATAGCCATCCAATCTACATGATTCAATCTCAACCATTGATCTCTTCCACATGGGATTTTGCACATGAAAAATCTATAAAAAGAGCAATTCTCCAACATTTTAAGACTAATAGTCATCTTGAAGTAGTCATTTTGCATCCGTGATATTTAGCATTTTGAGTATCTGAGTATTTTAGGAGTCTTTTTATTATCTTGCATCATAGCATAAATCATTCTAGCTTGCATAATCATATCCAACTATCAGTTATCTGTCCATTCCACATTTGCCATCTTGGAAGCCACACAGTGCATGTCTGAGAGAAATCATCTGCAACCAAGAACAATGGGGCTAGGACACGATGAGACAGGAGGGTAAAGGTATAATCTTTATTGTTTTTATATTTTTTCCTTTTCTTTGTTTCATTGGTTGATATTTGGAGTCCTCCTGTAACTTTCATTACCAATATTTATTGAAAAACTAACAAGTTGCAGGCTTATTCTAAAGATAAATTCCAAGTTGATGCGGTAGGAAGTACATCTTGTTGGAATCCAAGAACACTGAGAGGGGGGGAGGGAATCAGTTGCCAACAGATTATGATTCCCTCCATTGGGAGAGACTTGTTTGGCATTTCTTGGCACTTGGATGTTTTTCACATCTATTGTTGCCATCAATACCAAAGGGGGATATTATTGGCAATTTGGAGGAATTGATTATGTGTTGCATTGATGTTTGACATTGATGTCAACACTATCTTGTTTGGGTGTCTATCGAGTTCTGGTAGAGTGGTTAGATTGTGATGTTGATTTGGAGATCATCTTTGGTATTCTCTGGTATGTTCAATTTGGTGGAATTGGTTATTCATGTTATGCAGATGCATGTCACATTTAGTTGGTTTGGGATTTGGTGATCCAGAAGCTATCATATGTTCTAGTAAGCCTTTTGGTTACCGGTAAGGATTCTACTGACATAGCTGTTGAAGATCTTTTGATAATTCCAATTAGTGGTGTTGGTGCGGCTTCTAGAAGGTTCTCAGGATGCTGATGGTTATTGTGTTCGTGTTCCAGTTGATCAGTGGTGTTGCATTTAGAACCAGACCAAATGTTATTCTGTTATGTTATGGACTTGTTTATGTAATGTGTTGATGGATGCTCCAGATGCGTTACCAGTTGGATTTATTGTTTGGTTAATGTTGTTTCGGTCTTAGGCCAACTTGTGTTATCAATGGTTTGCAAGTTTATGTAATGGATTTACTATATTATCTTGTAGGTATCCGACCTAATTGTTTAGATCCTGGGTTGGTATAAATATGATGTAAGATCTCTTTTGTAGATAGTGGTCATGGATGATGATGCGATTATCTGTGTGTGAATAAAGTTGTAATCATATGCAGAGGTTCTCGTCAATAATAGGTGATCTAATTAGGTTTGTGTAAGAGGTTTAAGACCTCCGACATTGAGCTTAACCAGAACTATACTCAGACATAGGAGATTCTATTCTCGCAGTTCAATCTTCATTTCGGATTGTAGTCCGAAGATTTCTTGTAGTCAGTGAGACTCCTTTTGTGATGAGCAGTGTGCTCTAGGTTGTTGACCTTCCTGCATGTGCAGGCCCCTTGTATGCAATATTTATTTATCTGATCAGTGTATAGATATTGTGGGTCTCCAATCTCACCGTGGTTTTTCCTTATTGAGGTTTTCCACATATAAATCTGTGGTGTTATGGTGTTCATCTTTGTGGTTGCATTATTACTTATTGTTATCTTCTTTTATGCATACTGGTTGCTAAGTTGTTGTGTTAATAAGGTTAAAATTTATCATTCTGGGAGAACACTGATTCACCCCCCTCTCAATGTTCTTGGATTCCAATAATTGGGCAAAGGTTTAGTGAAGACATCTGCAATTTGCTCTGATACCAGTTGTTGGAATCCAAGAACACTGAGAGGGGGGGGGAATCCGTTGTCAATAGATTATGAAACTTTAATCACACAAAACCTTTTATCGGAATAGCAGATGTATCAATTAGGCACAAACATAAATCATGAACCAAACAAATTCTACCAAACTGAACATACTAGAGAATATCATAGATGATCTCCAGATCAACATCACAATCCAACCACTCTATCGGAACCCGGTAGACACCCAAACAAGCTAGTGTTGAAATTAATGACAAACATCAATGCAACACATAATCAATTCCTCCAAATTGCCAACACCTCTAAAGCTAGGAGATCAACTCTTAGCTCAAATACAACTAAAGACATATTCCTACCTGATAAGGAAGGAGAATGTGTTGTCCCTGATATATCAATAGAAACATCTCTGGTTGAGATAACTGCCAAATGGTATGAGGATTATGTTAAATAATCATATTCCTTTAAAGTAACTGTTTCATTTGATAAATATATAGAGATTCATGGAAATGATTAGAAGAGGAGAGAATAAGATCAAAGAGCTAGTGAAATAAAATTTCAACTCCAACCTTGGACGGGTAAGATAGAATCTCTACTAGAGCATGGTTGCAAAAATTGCAAACCATTTTCACCTCTAGTCCCATGAAAGAGAGGGATGCCATTCAGTATGCCACATTGCATCAATTGAACTACTTATGATTGGTGGTACCATGGTATGAACACTCAAGGTCATAACCAGATAATTTTTTTTGATGAATTTAGTTAGAGTTTATTAGATATATTTGAGTTGAAGGATGAAGAGGAGTATTTTAAAGAATCATCTAGTTTGAAGAAAACAAAATATATCAATTAGTATGTTGATATTTTTTAGAAGGTTTCTATTATGGTGCCTGACATGTCAAAAAAGGATTGTATACCTCATTTTTGAGGGCCTTGAGGAACCTATAAGGGGTTTTAGTTAAGGATTTTTCACCCTTCACCTTGAAGGAAGCAATAAAAAGAAGTTTGCAACTTGAGGTGTTTATGCCAAAAGAATCTACTTTTCATCAATCCAATCCACCAAATCTTTAACAATATAAAGGTAAATTCTAGAAGAAGGCTTCTTCAATCCATGAAACAAAAAAATTTCCTAGTATAACTAGTAAGAAGGTAGATGAAGTTAAAAAATCAAAGCTCCAAAGGAGAATACTCTGTTCCACTTGTAGAGAACCATGGGATCTAGGAAACTGATGATTGGGTAAAGGACAAGTGCACTTTATTGAGGTTGTTTCAGATTCTAATACATATAATGAATATTTACATTATACCAGGGAGGAAGTGGAAGTGGAAGAAGACAAATAAATCAATGGATCCACTATAGTAGCCCTTATGGAGCACCTAGATATCACCCCTTCAAAGTTCAAGGAGTTGTAGTTGGTCAAAGGACAATTGTTCTAATTGATAGTGGGGCAACACATAACTTCATAGATGAGGGATATGTGCTTAAAAAAGGGTTGAAGATTAAACAATTTGAAGGTTTCAATATCATTTTTGCTGATGGCTTTACCATACCCTACAATCAAGTAGTTCAACAATTGAAAATTAAAGAAATTGATGTTGTTTTGGGTGTTCAATGGATGTATTCCATTGGAGGTTACTATACAAATCACCAAACTATGAATTTCAAGTTTCATTCCAATGGAAAAAATATTTTACTAAGAGGCCTCTCAAACGGAGCCCCTAGGGTGGTCTCAACCAAGAGGATGGAAAGGACTTTACGAAGAGTTCATGTAGCATGGGAAACACCAATCTTGGCCCACACCACAAGTTATTATAAGAAACAATGTAAAAATAATTTTAAGATTTAATTAATTATTGAAATCATAGTCTTTCTTTTTAATGATTTGCCCCCCAGGTTACCACCTGATAGGGTATTTGAGCATGTAATTGGATTAGAGTAGGGTGCCAAACTTGTTATCATAACTCCCTACCATTTTCCAAGGGGATGTAAGGAGTAAATAGAGAAGATCATAATACAAGGGAATGTAATTGAATATAAGAGAGAGAGAGAGAATAAGAGAGAGTGGAGGAGGAGATAGATATGGAGGTAAGGAGGGAGGTGAAGATAGAGAGTTAGAGAGGAAGAAAGTGAGTGAGATACATAGAGAGGGAATAAAGAGGTGCAAAAGAGAACAAAGAGAGAGGGAAAGGGAGAGATACAAGGAATTATCAATATGGGAAATACCATAAACCCTATGTACCCTAAAACGTATACCATCAATCTTGTATGCTAAAACCTATATCGTCAACCCAATACCCTAAACCCTATATACTACACAATATCCCCTAAGCCATATAAAAGGGAGGGAGAGGTAGACATGGAGTGATTGGGAAACCTAGAGAGGGGAGAGGTAGATACTCGAAGAAGAGAGATAAGTTAACAAAGAGAGAAAGAGGGGTAAGAAGGAAAGGAGAGAGGTGGAGAGGGAGGGAAAGATCAAGAGAGAGGAGATATATAGAGGTGAGAGACCTAGAGCTTGGGGAGAGAGGGGTGAGATGCCCAAGGGGAAAGATAGAGTTTAGAGATAAAGAGCCTAGGGAGAGAGGGGTGAGATACCAAGGGGGATAGATAGAGGTGAAAGAGATAAAGGGGAGAGAGAGACGGGTAATGAGAAAGGGAGGTAGAGGTAGTGAGGTAAAGAGGGAGGGAGGGAGATACCTAGAGATGGGGAGAGAGATGTGAGAGAGAGAAGAGAAGGAGAGAGATATGAGAGAGAGAGAGAAGAGATGGAGAGAGAATGAGAGAGTGGGTAAGGGAGATAGATATTGAGGTAAGGAGGGAGAGGAGATAAAGAGGGAGAGAGGAATCTAACAAGAGTGAGAGAGCTAAAGAGGGTAGAGAGAGGTGCAAAAGAGAATATAGATAGAAAGAAATAGAGAGATAGAGGGAGGTATAAATATGGGAAATACCCTAAACGTTATATCCTACACAATATTACCTAAACCCTATACAAGGGAGGGAGAGGTGATGATTGAGAGAGGGGAGGGAGAGAGAAGAAATAAAATAAAGAGAAGGCTAGTTAGGGAGATAGAGAGGGGATAGTTAGAGAGGTGAAGGAGAGAGATAAGTTCACAAAGAGATAAAGATGGGTAAGAAGGTAATGAGAGAGGTGGAGGAGGGAAGGTGAGAGACCTAGATCTTGGGGAGAGAGAGGTGAGAGATAGAGGTTAGAGACTTAGAGCCTTGGGAAAGATGGGTGTGAGACCTAGGGGGAGAGATAGAGGTGAGAGAGATAGAGGGTGAGAAAGATGGGTAATGAGAAATGGAGGGAGAGGTAGTGAGGTAAAGAGGGAGGGAGGGATAGACCTAGAGATGGGGAGAGAGAGGTGAGAGAGAGAAGAGAGGGAAAGAGAGAAAGAAGAGAGGGGAGAGAGAATAAGAGAGAGTGGGGGAGGGAGATATATATGGAGGTAAGGAGGGAGGGGGAGATAGAGAGGGAGAGAAGAAGAAACAAAGTGAGAGACCTAGAGAAGGGTAAGAGAGATGAGAAAGAGAAAAAAGGGAGAGGGAGAAGGAGAGATAAAGTGAAGTATCAATATGGTTAATACCCTCAACCCTATGTACCCTATACCCTATACCATTAATATTGTACCCTAAACCCTATAGCTCAATCCTAAACCCTATACCCTATATCCTACAACCTATTCCTTGAACCCTATACAAGGGAGGGAGAGGCAATCATCAAGAGAGAGGAGGGAGAGAGAAAATGAGAGAGAGAAGAACAAAGAGAGAGAGGGATAAGGATGGAGGGAGGGTTAGGTAGAAAGGGGGTGACTAAGAGACCTAAAGGGGGGAGCGGAAGAGAGGTAAGGGAGAGAGAAAATTTCACAAAGAGAGAAAGAGGGAAAAGGAGGCAAGGGGAAAGGTGGAGAGGGATGGAAATAACTATAGAGGGAAGAGATATATAAGTGAGAGACCTAGAGCCTAGGGAGAGAGGGGTGAGAGATGTAGAGAGAGAGAGGTGGGTAATGAGACATGGAGGGAGAGGTAGTGAGGTAAAAAGGGAGGGAGGGAGACACCTAGAGGTGGTAGAGAAAGGGTGGGAGGGAGAGAAAACAAGAGAGAGGGAGATAGAGATAAAAATGGGAGCAAGGAGGGAAGGTGAGGTTGAAAACAGATAGGGTACGAGAGACCTAGAGAGGGGAGAGAGAGGCAAGAGTTAAAGAGATGTGAGAGAGAGAAGAGAGGGATATAGATAGGTCTAGAGTTTAGGGGAGAGAAAGAAAGTGAGATAGAGAGTAAGAGAATCCTAATAGGAGCATGCTGATTATTGAAATTTGACTGTTTAAGAGTTTATATGATCTTCTAAAACCTAGAATCTATATAATAACTCCTAGAGATCTAAAACCACTCTCAAACATCCTGCCAATATATAAGAAAGGGAAATGATACATTGAAATGTAACTTATACTTAAATGTTATATTTCATGTATATATTCTTCTTCAAGGACTGAGTCTAACTTATGTGGAAATTATAATATTTGCCAATACAAAACATTTAATTGAATTTTCCAATGTAAAAACATTTGGCTAGCACAAAATTTGACGTTCACCAAATGAAAATTATCATTTTTCACGTTTGGAGAGTGCCAAATATAAAAATTATATTTTTCTCATTTGGCAAGCGCCATATTTGGTGCTCACCAAATGTTTTTCCTTGGGAAATACCAACCCTTTGGGATGGATTTTCTTTGGGCATCCAAGGGTTGGATGACCATTTCAGGCTCGAGACATGGTTTTTTGGTAAGAGGAAAAATTTCTCACATTTTTGGCCATGCTCTCCATCAGGTTTGCACATGTTGCAATGCAAACCAAAAAACATCACAATGACACTCATTTCTCTCTTAGCTATCTGACCATTTTTTTTTTGTGAAAATTTTGATTATGTTAAGGTTCTCATCTATTTCTTTTGTTACTGTGTCCATTTTTTGTCAAAAGCCAACATGTGCTATTTGGGCATAATTTTTTACTCGCTCACCATATTTTGAAACAAATTACATTTTTAGAAACTGAACTCCATTCTACACATATTGATTTTTTTTTATTTCCAATTAGTTTTCAAAACTTTTAGGGGGGCGCACACTCAATTTTTTATTTTTTAGGATGTGTCCAATTTGAAAATTAGTAAAAATTTATATATTAATTAAAAAGTTAGCCAAAAAAATAGGTATAAACTACATGGTGTTTGCTAGTTTCTAACTAGAGCGATTTTCAAAATTCTAAAAAAAAGTTAACATTTTAATAGGGTAGCCACAACAAACACTATGCTATTTTATTTTGATAAAAATACGACCACTTTGTGTGGCCCCCATTTTTAAAACCCTTAACTCCAACATTTAAAAAAAATAGCATAGACGTCTAAAATTAATTAAATTAAGTATTTAATTAATTTATCCTTTTTACATGATTAATTAATTTAATTATGTTATTCCCATTCTTCTCAAAATTAATTGAATTGAATTTAATTAATCTTGTCTTTATAGTCCAATAATTGATCTATTAAATAAATAAATTATTCCCTTTCTTTTAAAGTCATCCAATCAATTTATTCTTCTAAGTTACCTTTAGTTAATTAATTTTTTAATTAATTAACTTAAGTCAGGTGATTCCTACAAATCACTTCTTCTAATCATTACTTAAACTAATTAATTCTTTTAAAGGCTTGATTATCATTATTCTCCACTTTTTAATTCCTCCACTCATTCTCTCTCCTCTTGTCAAATCCTCCTAACTTCTCCACTTGATCCCTAATTCATCATTAACCCACTTAATCCCTCTTGCTAATCATTTGCACATTCATAATCCCCATGATTAGTAATATGTTAACCTTTTGCCATAAATGGCTCGTCCTCTTCTCAACCCCCCAATCTTAAATGCACCAACTTTGGCCATTTCAAGGATTTCAAATTCTCCCACTTTCCTATGCACCCTCACTTCTCAAGGGACTTTTAATTCCTTTTCTCTCCTCATTCCCCCATGCAATCCAATATTTGACAATTTTTAATTCTCTTGTCCTTCCGCAAGAACTTTTTAATTCCTTTTTATTCTCCCAATGTACTTAGGGATCTCTTCCCCATGCACCTTGTGGAGTGTGGAGACAAGAAATACCTTTATGGAAAATCTCTTGGTCTCTACACCTTGTCCTCTCAATCTCTTTCATCATTTTTCTTCAATCCTAACTCTTCATCCCAAATCAATCTTGGCCATCCATTTCTCTCTCAAAGCTATAAATTGGGGTCTCCTCCCCTCCATTTGCAATCATCTCATGTGCAATCTTATGTTACTAGAATAGAGATAGAATCATCTCCATAACACTCTCATTATAGGAAAATTTAGCTTCCATCCTTATTCATTTGCAATCACTCATCCATCCATCCATTTTATCATCAACATTGTTGTTGTGTGTGGAGAGCAATCCACATCCCATCTTTGAGCCAATCCAATCAAGTGGAGATATGGCACTATTCCACTTCATCAAAGGCTCAATCCGAGGAGCAAGTGAATATTTTGTGAAGGTATAATGGTATTTGTGTTGTTTGAATGTCATTTGAATATTTTCGTGTTTATTTGAATTAAACTAACCATTTACTCTCATAGACATTTTCCCTTGGTTCAAATAGTAGTTTAGAAAGTAGATTCAAAGCAATACAACTCTTGTTTTCTTGTTGCATTTTTAAATTTTGAGTCCATCTAGATCTTCAATTTCTCATTGAAGTTCAAACTTTGTTGATTTAAAAAAAAAGTGGCATATTAAGACCCCCTTTTGGTCACCCATCTTGGTGCACATATCCACATGCTTCCTACAACACATTATATTGATTTGATGTTAAAATAATTGACCTTTAAAATCAAGTGAAACTCCATCCATAATTTTCTCAAAAAATACAATAGCACCTCAAAATCGGCATGTGGTGGATGGTTAAAAAACACCCACCATCACTCCCAAAATTGTGCCACAATTCATGGATTCCTACACTATGCATAATTAGAATTATTTTGTTGTTTGGAGGTATAGATTGATTTATGAAAGGGTAGATAAAATATGGGGCTATTCTTTGTTTGGTAATATATAAATCTAGTATATATGTATACAATAGCCCATCAACATAGAATTGTTATGTCTCTCCTCTCTCTAAAGGTGGAGTCTATCTAGATTTACATCAACTGACCTAGCAGAATTAATAGTCTTTCATTGAAGTTGTAGGCCATGATACACATGGAAGCATATTAGGCACATTTTGGATTAAATCAATTTTTATTGGAGAACATTTATGTTATTATTTATAGTTGCTCACAAGAGAGTCTCATTAGGTGGAGAGTGAGGTTTCATTGAAGGGGGTTTGTGGGGCTCAAGTGGGCCATTTTCTAGTGAGGGTCAAATTATTTGTACAAATTTTTTTAACAAAAAATTATACTAAGTATTTGGTATATAGAATTGTAATATGAGCTGCCTACATTTATAATAATAAATAAATAAATAAATAAATAAATAATTACATGTACATTGCAAAGTAGGAAATAAATGAATGAAGGCAGATTCCAAAGTAGTGTTCCTATCTTGGGCTATATGCAAGCTAGTAGAGAGAGATAGAAAGGGCTCTAGATCAAGATTTTGAACTGAGTGACATATAGGATAGATTAGCAGAAAGGAAAAAGGAGAGGGACATCTCAGTCAAGTAGAACGAATGGTTTTTTTTGATGGATTTATTTGCTTTGATTTAACTTAATTACTTATATTTCAAAGTTCATTACATTGAAATATTGTGTAAATAGTGAGTTAGATTGCTATTTGAAATATTGTGTAAATAGTGAGCTAGATTTCTATTTTTCACTATTGAAGCTAAAACAATTGTGTATCCATCACAACATTTTTATAGTGCACATCAAATTAACACACAACTATTATATGTTAAAAAAAACAACTTTAAAAATGAGTTTGAGTTAAACATCATGAAATTAAAAGAATGTTCACAAGAAAAATTTATAAGGTATTTAAAAGTATTTTTAATATTTATGTGATTATGGACACCTTAAAATACTCAAAGTAAGTTTTAACCTTCAACTTAAAATATCTAATCATGTTTATAATACTATTAAAAAATAATGCTTAGTTGAGACTTGAATCAATTCATTTGTTTAAGATACCATAGTTTATAATTCAACCTACAAATAAATTTTAATAGATCATAAATTGATTTTCTTAATATCTAGCTTAAAACTATATGTTAATTGAACCTAAATCGAATATCATAATTTGAAGAAGTAATTAAAATTTAAAATCTAAAATCTTTTATCTACATTTAAAAATGTGCCACAATTATTTTTTTCAATCCAATAGAAACTAATAATTTATTCATATAAAAATTAAATCTTATTTAATAAAGAGATAAGACATCAATACGAAGCAAGTCATTATTTAATGAGAGGCAAATCATTACTCTTTGTCAAATACAAAATAAAACTCAGAAACAACCCTTTTAACTTAAATACATATTTACATTGCATATTATAATCTATCTAATATAATGACAAAGATCTTAGGGGAAGTGTATTAGTAGTCATTATAGCTAACTTCGTATATCCACAGATTCTAAACTGCACATCAGATTTCTTTTTTTTTTGGGGGTTGTTTCCATATGTGACTTAACTGCTTATAGCTATTGTTCTAATTTTTTGGTAGTAATGCATGTTGTGGGATTTGTTATGCGCGCAAGGGTCAAAAAGTGATAATTTCAAAGTGATGGCCGATACCTACTTAAAGATCCCCCAATAACCGTGCACTTAAAATTGCCAATACTTATGCACAAATGTCCCAGCAGTCGTGTGCTATGAGTACCAATGAAGGTGCACAAATGGACTGATTATAGTCCAAAAAAGCTAATTATTGGTTGTAAAATAGATAGCTATTGATATATGTGAAATTTATCAATGAACTTTTACTTATATTTTTTTGATTTTTTAAAATTAATAATTAGAAACCAAATTAAGAATGAGTGATAATTGAAACTTAAGGAATAACTAATACTCTTCACCTATATTTAAAAAATATTTTTTAATTTAAATGAAAAACAATGTCAGGAGTGCTTAGTCGTCTTCCCAAACGACACCCAAAAGTCTTCGCACATCTTATAAGCGTTTTGTCTATTCCCGTTTTGTTTTTAGTAGTAAGAATCTAAAATGACAAATTCACCGTATTTTTCTTTGTCCTTTCTCTATGGCATCTATTTATAAAGGGCAACTATATCTTTTGCTAATGATAGATAAAGACATAATTGTTTTAGTTATATTATAATAAGTATGATTTTGTCTAAAATAAATATAATATACATCTTTTTATGAGTTAGGATATTAGTGGTGCTCATCTAAATAATATTATTATAGATTCATTTTATATTTTGAAATTTAGTTTTTTATTTAAATATATATATTTTTAAAGTCTTAATTGTAAATTATCTTTAGTGATCATATTGGTTCTAAGAATACTATTTAAGTGAATACCTGAAGTAGAAATCATCTAGTATTTCTAGTATAGTTTCACTTTCTCTAACACATTCACTATTTTACGATATCTAAGGCATCGATCATTATTGTAGCACACACATACCTCCATAGCTATAGCTTTTTATACCTACACCTAGAATCACTCCAAAACTCTTTCAAGCACTTTTGGTGGAACTTGCTTATAGGTCTAACTAAGACACGCCCCTAAATGTGCTATTAACACAAAATTTTCTCCTTTTAACACTAACAAGTACTATAGGAAGAACAAAAGTAGATAATATGTATAATATTTTACTTCACTAATTGTAAAGGATGTAGCCTTAGCAATAAAGAACAATAACACATCATTTAAGGTACAAGTGCATAAAAGAGGTCTCAAACATGTGTGTTTTTATCCCTAACATATATTTGATGAATAAATATAACACATTTATCTAACACACCCCTTTGTCTTTTGTTGCCAAATGGCTATCAAATAACCAAAATCAATGCATTCTCTCTACATATCTACTCTTTCTTCATATGATTCTAGTTCATCCTCAATTGCTCAAAATAAAATCTAAAATAGTGAATTTTTTTTATTTTTATTTTGAAGATATTTGAATCCTCATTGTTCCCATAAGAGATACATGTCCCCAACAAAAACCACTTTTGGGACTCAAACTTGTAACATAAAATTTTGTTTGAGTCCCAATTATTTTGAGCAACTTATAGCAATTTAAAGATACTTTTAATGAGATCAATATCTTACGATATATCTCCATTTGTCGTTTTCCCCTTATACTTTTTTTGTTCACTTGAATTGTTAAAATTGAAAATTTTCTAAACATAATTTTTTCCCTTCATGTTCAAGTTACAAAGGTTGGCAAGTTCATTAGTTCAAGAATTCCTTGAAGATGTGATAAAGGGAACACATTATATTTCTATGCTATAAATGTCATAAAAGTATCAAATTAATGAATTCTATAAAAGTATAACAATGAAGAACAAATTTTGAAGGTTTTCCAAGTTTTGAATGCCACAAAATTTGTGACTTATCAAACATTTTATATAAGTGCGATCAAAGAAGGGAACACTTATGAATTTATAAACTTTGTGAAAGTGTGATGTAGGTTTTCTAAATCTCCAAAGTGCTAACAAAAGATGACAAAAAGAAATAATAAATAAAAAGTGTTGAAATTTTATATATCACAAAGTTTGTGAGTTCATGAAACTTGCAAAACTGTGACATGATTGACCTAGTCACAAAAAGTGTAACAAGACAAAGAAATTTAGAAAGAGAAAAGAGAAAAGAAAATGAGGTTTAAATTTTGTATAATTTACAATTACATTAATTTTGCAAAGATACAACTTTGTTCACAAAAATTCTAAAGATCCAATGTAATAAAATAAGTGAAAAATATAGTTGAATTTTAAATTGTAGAGAAACATAAGGAAATACATATTAGAAATATTTTTACATCATTTCCTCTAGTACACTTCACTCAACCCTTGTATGTTACAAATACTCACCAAGTGCCATGAGTGCAGATACATGGATCCTCATCTATATTATGTCCTTGCATAATCAAAGCCATTCTCCTTTGGGTGGGTTTCATTCATGGCCACAAATTCCAAAGCTGAATAGATGTTGCATTTATTCTTCAGCTACAATGGTGTCTTATGTAGTCTAGCTAATTCTTAATGATTTTTTTGAGGTATTATATACAATTTTTTATTCATTTTATAGGGTTTATCATTGAGTCAATTTTGTAGGTTTCTTGTGCTCCAAAAATATTCTAGCATATCAAATACTACACATGTGTGAACTATAAATACAAGGATGTATTTTGTAAAGTTTCAAAGCATTTTGTAATGCACCTCTTGTATAGTGGTATATCTTTGTGGTAGTTTGTAGTGATTCTAGGGAATATTATAATTGCAATTAAATTGTGTTTCCTCTTGTCACATTCATAGGAATGATTATAATAAATGATTAATATATGTGTCATAATATATAATGTAATGTAAGGGTCTTCTAATAATCATTCCATGATTGCGTAAAGTGGATTATTACAATTCTACTTTACATTGTTATACATATCCTTTGTATATGATGTAATTTGTGGTTTTCATGTGAATATAAATTTGGTTCTATTGATGTTTTGATGAATGTATTTTGTTTTTCTTTGTTATTCGTGACTCTATTGCCTAATATAGTAGGCATTAGTCCACATTGGGAATGGATAAGTCATCTTTCAGTGAAATAACTTGTGTTCTTATTAGTTTTAAGAGTAGATTAGGGTTTGTACATGATGTTCATAGAATCATGTCATGCATGTTTACACCTTGTCACTATGTATAAAACATTAAAATAAATCATTTTGGGAGATTATAATAATGTTGATATGTATAAGTGTATTTGCAAGGTATTGCAATTAGCTACATTAGAGGTCTTACGTAGCTAGTTGATCTTGGCTTGGTGATAATTATAAGGGCAAAGTGTACATTTGTATATATTTATTCATTATTATAGACATATTATATTTTTATTAGTTAAAACCCTATAAAAGATACATCTAGGAACACTCTTCCAAGTTTAAGTTGAGCTCAAAGACTACCCACTTTCGTTAATTAACCTTTAACCCTTTGAAGCCTATTGGTGAAACCCTATTTTACTTTCTTGATGGCTCCCTAACCTTGAAGATGAAATATTAGTTGTAAAGTTGTGAAGTAGTGATTTTGGGACCCAACAAAGAGTTTTATATCAAACTCACATAATCATTTAGTTATTTGATATGGGAGCATGACTCTTAGATTGAAGCCTCATCAATTGGTTAAAAGTCAAGGGTTGAGAGGTATCTATTTTGCCAAAGTTGCTCACGATATGATCTGACCCTTATCCATTATGATCTCAAGGGCATGCACTCAACAAAATTTGATTATTTATGAATGCATTTGAAATCATTTAGCTTCAAAAGAAACATAAAGATTATTTCCAATTTATCATTCTCACGTAAATATTAATTAATCTCAATTGATTCATGTTTTGATTAGATAAAGCCAAGAAAGACCCGAACCCATTGATTCGTGTTTGATTGATTCTATGTAACTTCAAACATTTAGATTGCAGGAATTGAGTAGCCCTCTCCCTATAAACTAGAGTGAACTTGGTAAACTTTTTAACATGACCGGTGATGTTGGCATGACACGTCCTTAGTACCACGTGGGCTAGGGGGAGATTGGACTTTGTGATGTCGTGTTTTACGGCCAGCCTTAAACCACACAAACTAAGCAACATATTAAGTCTAGAGAATGTTATTCAACTCTGAGTGTTTAACACTTTTTAGCTGGAAGTGTATTCTTAGAGTGACCACACACCTTAAGCAGCATATTAAGTCTAGAAAATGTCAATCAACTCCGAGTTAAGCTTAGAAGTGTAAACTTAGTGTGTGCGATTTAAGTCATTCCGTGGTTCACCACAGAAAGCTCTCGTCAATCGAACCAAGCCCAACACAACTTATTCATGTTGAAATGTGTGCATTTGGTCCATTCAATTATTCTAGATTTTACTAATAAAGGAAGACCATTTTTTCGTTAGGAAGATATCTTTTTCAATAACGATATAAATTCGTTCTTCGTTTGAGAGTCCTACACGAATGATACAGCACAATTCAGGAAGAAAAAGCTCCACTTTCCCCTCACTCTAAAGTCGCAACGAAGTATGGACCATGCAAGAACTTCAAATGAAAACCGGTTGAGATGATGAATTTAGGTACGAGAGCAGGATATTCCATTGCAGTTGGATCACTTTTTGACATTGCTACAATAATTGCGAAATTCTCTGCACCCGGTCAAGTAATTATTCCAATAAAATTTGAAATCGACCCCAGCAATTCCTTTTGGCTTTTGAGAAATTCTCTATCATCAGAGTCGGCAAGAAATAAAAAATACATTAACTTCCAAGACAAAAGGCTTCATCCATCTCGCTCCAAGTGCCGCGATTTGAAATGCGCGACCGTCCCGTATGAGACGCCTATTTTCTTGCCACCAACACTCCATAGTCAATGAAATTCATTCTTTATGAGGATGCTCAGGCCCCGTGCGCTTGTCAATTCTCCAACCTACGTTTGAATCCAGAACATGCCGGCACTTTTGTTTTTCTCAATTCATAGCTTATATACATATATATATTTATGACTCCTTGAGCTCAAAACATCTATACCCACAAGCTCAAAAATTCTAATTCTTCTTGTCTCAAATCATCTATCCCCACAAGCTCAAAAACTCTTCTTTTTTCTTGCTTCTCCTTGCCTTAACTCTTCATTCACAGAGCAAAATGAAGATGCTTATAGCTCTGTTACTCTTAGTTCTAATTGCTGGATTGGAGGTAACCAATGGAGCGAGAATAATGCTCAACAAAGCTGTCAGACCAAATGATTTGCTTATCGCTCCAGAAGAGCTGTTGGAGCCCAACCACAACTTGAAGATTAGCTCGAATGAGAATCGAACCTTGGACGGAATGGGCCAAGGAAAAGAGGATGGGTGGACAAAAAATGCTGAGGTGTTTTCCCTGAGAAGAGGTCTAGTGGGGCCGAAGGAACGTATCCTGCAATCTACTCCAAGCCCCGGTGATGGTCACTGAAACAATGGTGCATTGGAATTAACATACTGTCGTTTAGGATGGTCAGATTGATTGTCGAAGCTTAGAGTGTGTTGTTTAAGAGAGATCGTTTATGATCATTGTTAATTCTAATGCATGATTTTTATGGGTATCTTATTAGAACAGACAACCCATTATAATGGGTAGATACTAGCTAGATAATATGATGAATAAAATGATCCAGAACCAAACCATCGGTTTGGTTTGGCTGGAATTAGGGGACCTAATCTATCCGTGATTGATATTGGGAGCCCCCAACAAGCTCTAATCATAGATAGATTAAAGAATATGTTCTATGTATGGATCAGTATAAAATTAATATAGATATTTTAAATATAATGATGAAAGATATCAATTTAGTTAGAAATTGTTTTATTTTATTTGAAATTTTGGAGACATAAATGTGTTCTTTATTTATGAATTATCATGTTTATTATCAACATTTTGGATCACAATCAGTGATTCAACAACTACTTTCTTTCTCTTAATGATGGATCATAATGTGGTCCAAAACGCTGGTGCAATGATTCTACAAAATTGAAATTGAATTTAAATTAAAAGATAAGAATTTTGTTAACACACTCGCACCATTACAAACCACCCTTTAATAAACGTCTTCAACTTTTATATTTCTAATATGCATGATTTAATTGATTTGTTTTTTCCTTCTCAAGAACTCACTTGTTGCCTGAGTGTTCTTATGTTTGTCTTCAAATAAGGCTAATCACTAAAATTCTACGAGGAGAAACAACAAACAACCAAAAACGAATTATTGTTTGGCATCAAAGCTAGCCGACATGCAAGTCATTACATATAAAAAAGTTGTCATTACATATACAAAAGTTGTATAATAATCAAATTGTCAAGAATGGAATCAGAGTCTAATGCATAACGAACAAGAAAGCATTACTAAACGACAGGGGAATATTACATAATGAGTTGCATTTAAGACATAAACAGCAACATCAAAGCATTTTGTCCAGTTGTTTATAGCTGGATCATTAACATGAATGGGGATCAAATCATTTTTTATGGCAATTTGCCTCTTCTTAATTATACAAAGTATTGCACCTGTGATATTGAAGCTTAATTAAATAGTGAAAGGGATAATATAAATTAGATTTAGATAAGGAGGAGATATATTATAATTTAACTACGTTCTTTACTTGGGCATTTAATTATATTAGTTAATAAAACATTGTCAATAATGGATATTTCATTATAGGTGATGTATGATGATTATATTTTATTATTGTTAATAGTATTATTATAATTTTTTGTTTTTGTTTTTTTGTTTAGATTGCAGGAATCGGTGATGCTGGCGTGACACATCCTTCAATACCACATGGACTGTGGGGAGACTAGACCCTGTGACCTTGTGCTTTACCATTAAAAGCTCTTGCCAATCGAGCTAGGCCCTTAGCCTTAGACTTCTTTTTGAATTATGTGAATTATGTTAGGTGAGATTTTTCAGATGATTTAGTTTAAATCGGTGTGACTGTATCCTAGCCATGTTTATGTCCCTTAATAATGTATACTCTTAAGACTTACTCACCTACGAAGATATCTAATTTTAGGACTTTGTTATATTGTTAAACATCTCAAGGAGTTTGTTATTGGTCAATGGAAATTATGTTAACTTCCAAGTTCATATAAGTCAAGCAAGGCTATTATTGATTGTGCAAGTTTGAAAGTTCAAAAGAAAAAATATGCCAAATTCCTTCATGATGTCTAGCATAGTATCATGCGATGTAAGATACTAATGTAATGCTTTATCATTATCTAATTATTTAATGATGGTTTTTGATGAATTTTCTTTAATGATAACTAGTGTCCCAAGCTTCATTATTAAATGCCACACTTTGGTGGTCAATTTGAAATATTCCATGTGTGAGCCAATTACCAATAGCTAGAAATTTTAAAAGGTTCATCTTGAGAAAGTAGACAAACGTGTTAAAATATTATAGGTTTGCAAGTGCATTTATGCATAGGGGTTAGATATTGATGTATTCATGAATGGAGGGTCCTATAAGAGATGGAGAAATCATGCAACACAAATCTAAAGAAAAAATAATAATTTAAAAGGTATGTAGTAAGAGTAAAAATAGAATACATATGAGATGACATAAAACCATATTATTATCCTAATATTTTTATTTAACTATGGCATCTTAGGTGGTCAATTAGAAATATTCCATGTGTGAGTTCATGAGCAATAATTGAAAACTTTAAAAGGGTCAACTTGAGAAGGAAAGAAAAAAGTTTGAATTGGGAGACTAGGGTTGCAAGAGAATTTATGTCTATGTCTTAGTGATGCCATTATAATTGGAGGTTTCAATGAAATATAATCTATTTATGTTTCAAATATAGAGAATAAAAATATTGAAAAATATACATAATGTTGTGTCTTGCATCCAATTCCATTTTGACTTGTGAAAATGGGTCCCCCTTTCTTTCTCGCTTTGGTTTTTTATTCTTGTATATATATATATATATTTATCTTTTTCTAGTCCTAATTTTTTGTTCCTTTATCTTCTATAGTCTATTGGATATTCAAGGTTTGTCTTATTGTATGATAGTAGAATCATACCCGATGCCTCAACATCCACCTTCTTTCCCTTACTCATGTGCCTAATAACTTATTAGGATTTTGGAGTTAGGAATCCTAGCATTACTTTTAAGAATCCTTGACTCCTTGATCCTTGATAGTTGGTTGGGCTGATAGGTCACGCCATTAGACTTTTAGAGTTTATCATGTCGGCATGCCAATAGGAAAACCCTCTAACACCTTGAACTCTGACATGGGATGTGACTTAGTCTTCCACTCATCGTTAATTCTATATTTGGTTCTTTGGCATGAATTAATGATATTTTTGTTGTGCAATTTTAATTGCTTCTTGTGTTTTTTTTTGGTTATTTTCTATTTACATTCTTTTGCTCCTATGTATTCTTGTGATCTCCACCATATTCTAAAGTCATTATCATATTTCGAAGGTTATTGATGTCTTCATGGTTGTTATTGTTCATTTCTTTTGGATTATGTTCATGTAGTAGTTTCCAGGTGTGGACATTGTAAATTCTTCTATTTTTCATGTCTTTATATCTTCTCCATGTCATTTCAAAGTAGGATTTTAATCTCTCCTTATGTTTTAATGACATTTTCCTCGTTTGAGCTATCGTTTCTAAGTTTTCTTTTAATTTTCCTTATCTTTTCCCTTTCAATTTTTTCATTATCCATTTTTATGACCTTTCAATTTTTTTCAGTTTTGGATATGACCATATTTTATTTTTGTATCCTTTTTGCTTTTTTTTTAATATCTTCCCTTGGTTGAATCTATTTTTTCTGAGACACCTTTTGAGGTTCTTTGTGACATCATCGTTATGTCTTATTAGGTCATCAAACTATTTTATGCTCCCATTTTGGTTTTATTATAAGGTTGAGGGTTCCTCCAATCCCCTGTAATCTTTGATATGTTTAAATGCTCTATCTTTTCAAGATCCCTAATTAAGCCTCTCTTGTATGGCCTACCTATTTTCTATGAGGTCAAGGGTTTATTTGAGCCCTAATCTTTGATATTTTATGATATGTCTTTCAAAGATTGTTGATTGAGGTTCCATCATTAACTCCCCTATTGGCATGTGATTAGGTGTATACCTAATTGCTGACCTTAGATGTCCCCTACTCTTACCTCATATGTTTTCACACAAGTTTAAGGTTTTCCTTGGTGGTATACCATTTTATCAAGGATACATGGGGTGCCTAGTTGGCATTTGGCATAACTGATGTAGAATGAGATGATGCAGTTAAAGACTGATGACTGCACCGATAGAGGATACACGACTATTTGTGATGTAGAGATTGAGATTTTGTGATTAGATGGCTTGATCAGTTATTTGTGTTGTCATTGATGGCAATTGATATCAAATAATGATTATTGATGTTCTTGATGTTTTGTTTTGTCATCTAAGCGATTTGGTTTACCGAAAGATAGGGTTCACCGACAAAGAACAAAAGTCTATGAAATAGGACTTTAAATGGTAAAGAAGAGATGTTTTGATTGAATTGGATGATCAACAATGATTGGTGTTTTGCAGATTGAAATATGAGCTTGTATCATGGAAAGGAGTATCTGGTTGGAATCGAAACTTGTGATGACTATCGGAAAACTTGTTTCAAATTTCTGATGAAGTTTTGCTAAGGTTTTAGTAGGGTTTAAGGACTGGTGAAGAAATCATCAAACCGATAATGATTTCTGTAGTCACATAAATTTGTCCATTTTAATTAAATGAATATTTCATATTTATTTGAGTAAAAATCCACTAGCCATCAGTTAATTAAATTAATATTTAATTAATTCATCTTCAAACATTCTCCTATTAATTAAATAAATTACTCAATTTATTTTAATTAATTAATTCAACCAAATTCACAAACAATTAAATGAATAAATTCTATTTATTCAATTTAATCCTCTTTCCTCTTTTAAATAAATTAAATAATTTAAATCATTTATTCCCCCCCACTTGCATTTTCCTACATCTCCCACTTGCCCTTCCTAAATTCTTCTAGAACCTATCTAATCCTAATCAATTAGCCTAATCCATCCCCTAATTATTGTCACATTCCTAAGCAAATTGGAGTCACTTCTCAAAGACTTCAAAGTCTTTGAAAAGTATTAAATGCTTGGTGTGTTCAACAATTTAACCTCTAAAGTCTTCCAAGCCACTTATGGCTCTTACATGACCATTTATGGCTAACCCCTAACTCAACCCTCATGTGACTCATGTGTCTCCTCAAGCATTTATTGCTTTGACCATGGTTATCCCTTTAACCCTTGCACAAGAGTTTATCCATTGGATAAAGGCTTTATTCTTTGAATAAAGAATTTATTCACTCAACCCAACCTTGACCTTGACTCCCAAGTTAACCTTTAGGTCATATCAAACATTTAATGCTTATTCCCTCTCCTCTCAACCTATCTCATATTGACACTTGTCATCCTGGGATTGGGTTGAAAGTCCTCACATGGATTGAATATCATTCAATCCTAACCCTTGTTGAGATTACTCAATCTGAACCATCCATTGCTCCATTTTTCCTATAAATAGAGCCCATTTCTTCATAATTCAGATCCTGAAAACTTGTATACACTTAATCTATAGGCATTTCTAGAGAGCATTTAGCATCATATTCACTCTTTTGGTTTAAAATCAATTAGTTAATTAGATAAATCTCTTATTTCACCTTTTATTCACACTTGCATAACATAAGTCATAATCATCTACAATCTTTAATCTTCATAAGCATCCATAGTGCAAAAAGCTTGAGAGCTACACTAATTTGGAACTTGGAGAGGAGAGGAACAAGGGAGAAGGAGCTAAGAGCATGTTAAAAGGCATTTGGATATGCCTTGTTGTATTTACTTCTATAGTTAAATATTTTATCATGTTTTTAGTGTCTCTTTTGATATGCCTGCTTAGAATAGTTTTTGGTTGATTAACACTAATGATTTCTTGTGTTTTTGTGTGTTATACGACCACAGGCTTTAGTCTAAACTTTACCCCATTTCGCAGAGCATCATTTGGTGAACCCGACGTGAATCAAGTACCCAACAACATTTTTTGTTTACAAAACTAACTTTTTGACTGTTTAGGTTGACAGACAGGCCGCACTTTGGTGCTTTTGCTCATGCTTTAGCGCTATTACAATTTGATATTTTAGTGCTATTGTATTTACAATAGCGCTATTTTCTCAAATTTAACGCCATTGTCCGTATATTAGCGCTTTTGAGCCTTAACTAGCGCTTTTGTCCATATTGTAGCGCACTTGTTTTACTGTTTAAAATTTTTAGTTTGGCGCTTTTGTCTTTATTATAGCGCGTTTGTGTTAAGTAGCGCTTCTATTTTCACACAGAGTAGCGCTATTGTAACAGAACATTATAAAAAAAAGGCCATGTAACCGATAAAATAAATTTTCTTAGGCTTGTGGAAGCCCACCATATGGTCGGATTTTACTAACCTTTCGCTTCATGTGCATGTTTTAAAACTAACCCTGTTTTGTTATTTAAAAATAAAAAACTTTCATTTGGTGCTCTAAAAAATCACAACACAAATTTTGTTTACTTGCAAGTTAGGATTCAAATTTTCATTTGGTGCTCTAAAAATCACAAAACAGATTTGCTTTCATTGCAAGTTAGGGATACACTCTATTTTGGTGCTTAAAACAAGACAAGACAAATTTTATTTCTTGCATCAAACTAAAACTCACAATCAACACTTCATTTTTGTGCAAGTTAAAAAGAATCCCAAATTTGTCAAAGTTGTTCTCAAATTGATTTACTTCATGCATACGTGTTTCAATTTCAGTTGACCAGGATTTTCAATTCCTAGTTACTCAAACATAGTGCCTTTGAAGTTAAAAAGAACATCATGGTTGTTGGAGCAACATCTCCAACTAGATAGAACATCATTGCAATGATAAGTTAAAAAGAACATGTGTATTTTGTGTTTGGCACACTTGTGCAAAAGAGTTGGTCAAGTGGTCCTACTTCTAACACACACTATCCTCTCCCTTGGCTTTTGTGGTCCTAGGTGCAAGAGAAAAGTGTTAGTAACACTTAAGTTTTATCTTTTTAAGAGAGGCCTGCCAAGAGATACATCACTCTTGGGAACGACCTCGCGCGGTAAATCCTTCGAGCCGCTATAAAAATCAGGTGAGAGCGAAAGCTGTAGCCTTGGGTATAGTTGTTCCTACAACGTAACTTGGTGAAAGGACAAATGGGCCCCACCACAAGTTACAAGGCTCTTAAGTGAGTCACTGCAGAATGAACTTATGTCCAAAAACATCAAAAATTACTAAACACCTTTAAATAGTAGCCCACCCATTCTATTGATTGAGGATATTTGTGATAAATTTAGTGCAAGAGCATAGATGGTTTTGCTCCCAAGATACTCACCATACATATTTCGTTGAGTAGAAACATAGCTTTTTGAAAAGTCACTTGTGGCTTGATGAAAGTGGTGATTCCCCCATCATAGGGATCATCTATTTGTTATGCTCGTGCAAGACTTAGTATATCACATCCTTACCTGCCACAACAGGATTCATAAGGTATGTAGTACCAAAGTCGAAGAAATATCAAGATGTGGGTTGAAATTATCGCAACTAGCCATTTGACCTTAGGGATAAAAAGTGTTTGAAGTGTTTTCATTTTTGAGTCAAGACCAGTGCAAATTGAGCCAACTTTAGGCTTTGGAAAAACATTGAAAATACATTTGAAGGAAAGGGTCATTAAAAGTTCAAAAGATTGGGTTGATCTAGACCCATACATACTTGTGCCTTTCGAGGCAACATTCCTGTGTTTGTGTGCTTGCTTTTTTTTCTTGCCAAAGAAACATCATAACAATCCAAAATCCAACACAAGTATTCATCCAAAACACACATTTTTCAAAAACACAAAAGATCCAAAACAAAGAGCAACAACAAAAGTATCAAAACTATATGACCATTCTTCACATCTTGAGAAAGGAGAATCTTCATCAAAACATCAACTTGAAGAAAAGACCATTGAGCTCAAAGGCTCTTATCAAAAGGAGGAAATTCTTCTATCTTAATAGACAAATATTTGTCTCTCATAGAACCTTCTTACATCACATGCGTCTTTACCTTCAAGGGAAATCAAACGAATTTGATCCAGAGTTATTAAACCGCAAAGCTTTTACTCAATATAGAACTTTGAGTTATCATAAGAACAAGGGAGGCAAAATCAATCTTGCCTTCTTTCCAAACATTTGCATCACATATAACGTAGCTTGGGAAGATCCACCAACTCCCGAAAGAGAAGAGGAAGTGTTTGTTCCTTTTGTGACACAAAGCTTTTATTGAAGTTCACATGTCATCCATTATCATATTCATATATCATCAATCTATTCCAACTCTCAAAACATCAAAAGATTTTTGTCCTAAGTTCTATTCAAAATATTGCTTGAATCAAACGCAAACACATCACTTTTTAGAGTGTCTCTACATCTAGGATACACTCATCCTAAGAGACATTTCTACGCAGGTTAAAACTAGTCTATGAGTGAATCCTCTCATTACTAGGTAGCTGAGTCTGTAACACATCTCAGATCTCTCTAAACCTTATCACATCAGACTTTTTCAATCAAACACAACAAGCAATTAAGGAAAGGACTTTGATAACATTTACCTTTAGTGCTAGGGATCCGTATGCAAAATACTTCACCAAACATAAATCTTTCGTTTCATCACCAACTCATCATCATTTTCATCAAACTTCAACAAAAACTTGTAAACAAAATGGCTCATACCAGATCCAGGTCTAGACAACAAGAAATTGAAGAGGAAGAGGAGGAAAATCTTAATGAATTCCAAGAAGCCCTTGGAGGAAACACAAATGATGAAAATCCAAGTACTCCTACTCCTAAAGCAATAGAAAGGGCACAACACAACCCTCTCTTTAATAGAATTTTTGACAAAATACTCAGGAGCAATGGTGATGCTCACTTTTTAAAACTTTCTCAAGAGGGGGCTAAACTACCCTCTGACTTTGACATTGCGCAACTAAGACAAGCATCAGAGCGCCAAAGTTGTAATGAGGATGAAAGAGGTCGAGATCACATCAGATATAACCTTCATCTAGGTAATCCCCCACCTCCTCCTCCTCCAAATGAAATAGACATGTTGCGACAACAAGTCAAGAATCTTGCCCAACAACTTCATAGTGGTGTAAAAACCAATCAATTTTCACTTAACGATATTTGTCCCTATCCCTTTGATAGGAATCTTCATATGCCACCTTTTCCGCAAGGGTTTGAAACACCCAAGTTTGAAAAGTTTAGAGGAAAAGGAGATCCTTGTGATCATGTTAGAGAATTTCATTCAGCTTGCCTCGAAGTGGCATACAAGGACACATACCTAATGCAACTTTTTCCCCAAATCTTGGGAGGAACAACCACATCATGGTTTTCCTGATTACCAGGTGGCATTAGGACCTTCGCAGAGCTAGTACAAAAGTTCCTGGCACATTACTCACACAATATTGAACGTGATATCACAATGGCTGATCTATGTAACACTAAACAAAAACTAGGTGACCTATTTTCAGTCTTTTTGCAACGATGGCATCAAATGCCTAGCAGAAATTCTCTTCAGTTACCTGAACAAGAACTAGTGGAAATATTTATTTCCAACTTAAATGACGAAATGGAATTTCACCTAGACATAAAAGACACAGACTCTTTTAATGACATGATCACCAAAGGCTTAAAATGTGAGCGAGTTCTCATAAAAAATGGGCTTATCAAAATATATAATGAACCAAAGGATGGCCCTCGCCCATGCTTCAATAGTGACAAGCCTAACTTTTGGAACAAAAACAAAAACATCGTTAACGATGGGGTTGTGGATGCAAGAACTATCAAAAGTGCGCAACTTGTGGTATGATTTGTAGGACAAATCCCCCACCCAAGACTAACACAGTTGCTCCTTCAAATCAAGGACGCAACACATCTCAAGAGGAACCCATACAATGTCAACAAAATTTTAAACCAAAACGAACATACACTCCCTTAGGGGAACCCATCGAAACAGTGTTATGTCAGTTGGTTTCTCAAAATCTGGTGACCTTACCCAAAACATCAAATTATGAACCTCAAGTCAAACCTTCATGGTGGAGGGATACTGAGCATTGCGACTTCCATCAAGGGAAAGGACATAAGACAAGCAATTGTCACAGATTGAAAGATCTTATTCAGGATCTTATTGACTGAGGTGAAATTGAAATTGAAGGACATGACCCAAAGACAACAAACAATGATCATCTCATGTTTAAAAATCCACTTCCATCACAAGATCAAAGGGGTCCTTCCACTTCAAGGCGAAACACAGATACCACCAATTATACGCAAGCCACATATAATTACACTGTGAATCACCTATATGATGCCAGTGAATAGATTGCAACTATAACCATCAAAAATCCCAGCTCCACTTGCAATGTTGTTACATGTCATGGCAAGATTACCATAAAAGTAGCTCCACAAGGCACCCCATCTATGCCAAAGCAGTATAACCTTGTGGAACAATTAGACAAAATGCCCGCACTAATATCTATCTTAGAGCTATTGCGCCTATCTCCATCCCATAAAACAATCTTGGATCAAGCTTTCCAAGAGGCGTCAGTCCCTGCAAACCTAAATGCAGATCAGTTCCAAGCTATGGTTGGAAAGCTAAGGTCATCATCTTGTCTCACTTTCTTTGAAAGTGACAACTCATCCTTCCAGCAACCTCAAAATGCCTCACTCCACATTGAAGGGTTTATCAACCAACATAGGATCAAGTGAGTCTTGATTGATAATGGAGTAGGCCTGAATATTTGTACACTAAAATTAGTCACATGTTTGGGATATGCAATTGAATCAATGGATCCCCACAAGAAGATCACAATCAAAGCCTATGATGATGTGGAGCATTCATCCAAAGGAGCTGTGGTGCTACCAATCCGAGTGGGCCCTTGTTGGCATTCTAATTACAATGAGAGATTGTTGGCATTTCAATAAGGATATTGAGAAGGTTGTTGATGATTATGGATATAACTAATTAAGGATGTTTATTGTCTTAATATTATTATTTTGTCATTGATGTCAAGAAATTGATTTTCTGATTCAGTATGATGTTGCCATATCTTAAGAAGTATGTTTTGAAGAGAGTTAAGATGTCAGGTAAAAGACACAGAAAGAATGTGATGAATAAGGGGAGGAATAAGTTATTTAATGGGCAACTATTACCGAGTTAGACAATGATGAGATCATGATGTTTAGATTGTTTTTTGATATCCTACATATGCTATTGTTTGTAAGGTTAATACTATACTATGTTACCGAGCAAAGAACCTAGTTGGTAAACCCTAAGGAACCTAGTTGGTAAACCCTAAGGAACCTAGTCGGTAAACCCTAAGGTTATTGCTATCGGTTAATGAAGGCGGAATGTCTACCGAGTGAATATTAGTATTTACCGAGTTGCAACCGAGTAATAACAGAATGAATTGAATGAATAAAAGAATTATTTAATGAAGGAAGTTGATGAGCTGGTTATGATTAAATGATTATTACAATGAGTATAAAGGTTGTTAAGGATCTATGGCAATGAAAGATCGGCAGGAAGATCTACAGCTCAAATTGAACTGCAATACCCTAGCACAAGTTCCAAGAAATGTATGCAAGTTCCAAGGTGGGGTAAAATGTTTTCAAATTGAAGGATACATTGAACCTGGTCAAGTTTGAAGATCTGATGGCTATGATTGATCATGGGAAATGTGATCAAGGAGATTAAGCGATTAGCAATTGTTTATAAATAAGGAACTGTTGATAAACAATGTATGCGAGAAAGTGTAAGCACAGGGATGCTACATAGTGATTACCAAGCACTGAAGCTTGAAGACCTGTTTGAATAATAGAGTATAGAGCCCAGCAGAAGGACAAGATAAGTCCTATGACTAGATTGTATTGAGCAAATAAGAATCTGCTTTAGCATTTTTAGATGTGAAGTTGCTGATAGATTTTTATTACTGTTATTTTATGAAGTGATAGAAAATCTCTTAACTGAGTGGACTTAACAATCTTATTTGTAAAACCCTCTAGCAAGGTGACATTCTTATTGAGTGTTTGAAATCCTTTAACAAGGTCACTTCTAACAAGGTGAAGATCCTAACAGATCTGAGGGAAATCCCTTAACCAGGTCACATCTAGCAATGTGTTTGTAATCTTTAACATGATTTGCTTTTAACCGAGCATACCTAGAAGAGTATATTTCTTAGTGGGTCCGAAATCCCACAGTTGTTTTTCCCTGTCTGGGTTTCCACGTTAAATCTGGTGTTATATGTTTTGTGATCTTATCTATTTATGAGTTTGCATGCTTTACAGTTTTTCTGATAAGGTTACCGAGGTTGAATCTGTTGATTTTATGGAAGATTAAGTTTGTATGATTCACCCCCCTCTCATCTTGTTAGCTTGGCATATGTACTAAACATTTAGTATCAGAACTATCAATTGGTATCAGAGCTTTGGACTCCAAAAGAAAAGTTTAAAGGTACTTGAGGCAAAGATCCAAAGATGTATAAGAGGGATACACCGAAGCTGAACAAGTCAAGTTTCTCTACATGGCAGAAAAGGATGAAGCTACACCTATCAAGAGTTGGAGAATATGCTGTATATTATCTGGAGAATGATTTAATTACACTGAGCACCTATCCATTGACAATGGAAGAGATAAAGGCAAAACAAGAACATATCCAAGCAATGATTGAAATAACATCTGCATTGACTGACTCAGAGTTTAATGATCTAGAAGGCTGCAATGATGCAAAGGCAATGTGGGACAAGCTCATATCTGTGTATGGTGGTGATGAACATGTTCAAAGAGAAAAAGTGAATAGTCTAAGAGGACAACTTGAATCTATGAGGATGAATGAAGGTGAGAACATAACCCAGTACAGTACAAGATTAAAGGAGATTGTCAATCAAATCAAAGGAGCAGGTGAAACTATTGAAGAAAAGGATATAACGAGTAAGTTGTTAAGAACTCTTCTACTAGCTTATGCAATCCGAGTCTCTGCAATCAATGAATTGAGGTTTGTACCCAATATGCCAGTTTCTTTAGATGCAACTATTGGTAAGCTACATGCATTTGAGTTAAGTAACTTTGATAACAATGGGTCATCGGTAAATAAAGTTGAGTTTGCATTCAGTTCTTTTCATATTGATGAATCTGATGATTACAATGATAGAATGAGTAAGTACTCTAAAGGGGATCACAATGGAGCAAGTGAGAGATTTCGCAAGAACATGAAAAAGTGCACAAACTGTATGAGGAAATCAAGAAGCAAGAAGAGTTTGAAGCACTATTAGCCAGAAGGTTACCGAGAGGCAAAGGTAAGTATAAAGGAAAACTACCTTTGAAATGTTTCAATTGTGATAAGATAGGACATATGGCCTCAAACTGTCCTGACAGAGAATTAAGTGAAAAGAGAGATTACCGAGATGACATACAGAAAGATAATCATTATAGAGGACACTGAGACTTCAGAAGAAGAGAAAAAAAAGACATGCCTAATAGCTGATGAGGAAACTAATGATGATAAATCAAACGAAACTGATATAGAGGAAGTTGTTTATGTGGCTATCAAAGATGGATCAAATGAAGAAAGGTATGAAGAAAAAGATTTAATATCTCATATAAATACTAATGATTTTTGGATCATAGATAGTGGATGCTCACATCACATGACAGGTGATAAACACAAGTTTGTTATATTAGAAGATTATGATGGAGGCTATGTAAGATTTGGTAATGATGCACCATGTCCAGTAAGAGGTAAAGGATCTATAACACTTCTTGACAATGCAAAATGCAATGATGTTTATTGGGTTGAAGGTTTGAAATACAATTTGTTGAGTGTAGCATAGCTAAACAACACAGGTTACCGAATAGAATTTCAGAAAGGAAATTGTCAAAGTTCATGACAAGCATGGAAAGTTAGCTGCTACCGAGACACAAACAAAAGGTAACACATTTCACCTTGACTCAACTTGGAATAAGTGTCTATATGCAAAGATAGATGATACCTGGTTATGGCATAAAAGGTTTTGTCATGTAAATTTTGATAATCTGATCAAAATAAGCAAGAAGCAACGAGTAAGAGGTCTACCAAGTCTTGAGAAACCTAAGAATGCTATGTGCCGAGGATGCTAGATGGGTAAGATGACAAGATCAAGCTTTACAAGTAAGTCCTACACTTCTAAGGGAATTTTAGATCTTGTGCATATTCATCTTTGTGGTCCTATGAAAGTTCAAAGTTATTATGGTGATAAATATTTTATATTATTTGTGGATGATTACTCAAGGATGATGTCAGTGATGTTTTTAAAAGAAAAATCAGAAGCTTTTCAAATATTTAAATGGTACAAGGCAAGAGTTGAAAATGAAAAAGGAAGACAAATGAAATGTCTTAGATCAGACAGAGGAGGAGAGTTCACATATGATGAGTTCAACTTATTCTGCAGTGATCATGGTATTAAAAGACAAGTCTCTGCACCAAGAACTCCATAACAAAATGGAATTGCTGAGAGAAGAAACAGATCTATTGTGGATTGTGCCAGAACCCTGATGATTGAAAAGAAAGTGCCACAAACATTTTGGAGAGAAGCAATAAGCACAGCAGTTTACACCCTAAACCGAGTACAACTGAAGAAAGGAACTTTGAAGACACCATATGAAATCTGGTATGACAAGAAACCTAGTGTAAGTTATTTTAAAATCTTTGGAAGTAGATGCTATGTTCACAAAGATGACAAAAATGGAAAGTTTGATCAGAAAAGTGAAGAAGGAACATTTCTAGGTTATTCTTCTAGAAGCAAAGCATTTGAATGTCTGATCAAATCATCTAACAAAATAGTAGAAAGTGCAAATGTAAAAATTAATTAATTTGTAGAAATAAATGATGAAGGAAATTCCAAGGAACCAGAAGATTATGATGAATTTGTCTATGTTCAACCGACAAGTCTTACCGAGAGGACTGCTGAAGGAAATGAAGAGAATATCCAGTTACCGAATGATGAAGAAGATCATACAGAGCCTACCAAGCCTATATTAGCCAAGTATGTCAGAAGGAATCATGCATCAAGTCAGATTATAGGAGATAAGAATGATCCAGTAATGACAAGGAACAAACTGAGACAGAACACATGTCTGATATCTGAATTTGAACCGAGGACAGTGAAAGAGGCACTTAACAGTGAAGATTGGATAAATGCTATGACAAAAGAGATTGATCAAATCAAGAAGAATGACACATGGACACTGGTCCCAAGACCGAAGGACAAAAATGTAATCGGTACAAAGTGAATTTTCAGAAACAAGCTGAATGAAAAAGGCGAGGTCATTAGAAATAAAGCAAGACTAGTTTGCAAAGGTTATGCCCAAGAAGAAGGAATTGATTATGGTGAGACTTTTGCACCTGTGGCAAGACTTGAAGGAATAGGAACATTGTTGGCATATGCTACTTACAAGAATTTCAAGGTATATCAAATGGATGTCAAATCTGCATTTCTGAATGGTATATTAGAAGAAGAAGTTTTTATTGAACAACCTAAAGGATTTGTTGAAGGAAAGAATAATGATCAGGTATGTAAATTTAAAAAAGCATTATATGATTTGAAACAATTACCTAGAGAAAGGTATGAGAGATTGCACTCCTATTTGATCAAGATTGGTTTTATAAGAACAAGTGAAAACAACAATATGTACATGAAGAACGATGACAATGGAATATTGATCTCAGCCATATTTGTTGATGACATTATATTTTGTGGGAATGATTCTTTATGCAAGAACTTTGGAAATGAAATGAGCAAAGAATTTGAGATGTCACTAATCGGTGAGATAAAGTATTTTATAGGTTTATAGATACTGCAAATGAAAGATGAGATTTTCATTACTCAATCCAAGTACATAAAGGAAATCTTGAAGAAATTTGGAATGGAGGATTCAAAACCAGTAAGTACTCCTATGACTACCAACTGTAAATTATCAAAGAATGATGAATCTGCATCTGTTGATGAGACACTTTACCAATCTATGATTGGAAAGTTGCAATATGTTGTTCACAGTAGGCCAGATCTAGCACATGAAGTAGGTATAGTTGCAAGATTTTCCGTAGATCCCAAGGAAACACAGATGACAAGAATCAAGAGAATTTTCAGATACTTGAAAGGCATTGAAGATTATGGCTTAGTATATAACAAGAGAAATGTTTTTGATTTAAAAGTTTATACTGATGTTGATTGGGCAGGCAACATTGATGACAGGAAAAGCACAAGTGGAGGAGCTTTCTTTTTAGGAGAAAGACTAGTAAGTTGGCTTAGCATGAAATAAGGATGTGTTTCACAGTCAACAACAAAAGTTGAATATGTTGTTGAAGCATTGAATTGTACCAATATAGCATGGATCAAACAACTATTGGAAGGTATAAATAAGAAAGTTATCGAGCTAGTAACTATATTTTGTGACAATACTAGTGCCATTAACATTTTAAAGAATCTGGTTATGCACTCTAAGACAAAGCACATCTCTATCAAGTATCATTATCTTAGAGAAGAAGTTCAAGAGAAGAAAGTGGTGTTGGAGTATGTTAGCACAAAGGAACAAATAACATATATCTTCACCAAGCCACTGCCAAGGGACACTTTTGAGTATCTTAGAAGTCAGTTAGGGGTCCTACCCCTATCTTCCATTCACTGATCGAGTTCGGTGAAAGCATCAATTCGATGACTCTACATAATACCTTTTAGGAGTTGATGCTGATTTACACACTTTAGGAGGTTTTCTAAAGGTGTGTAGGGAACAATAATAGGGAACAAGAATTGAAGACAAAATGCTCTGACCGAGACTAATTTGAGACGAAACAACAAAGAAAATCACTTCATACAGGAAGAAATTATGTTTTAGTTTTTCTTTTTGGCATTGTTGTCAAAGGGGGAGAAGACTAATGTATGGGGGAGAAGACTAATGATAGGGAAAGAGCATTTTAGCATTTCAGCAATCTGAATCTGAATCATTTAGGTCAAATCAATTGGTTTTTCCATCAATGCCAAAGGGGGAGATTGTTGGCATTCCAATTACAATGAGAGATTATTGGCATTTCAATAAGGATATTGAGAAGGTTGTTGATGATTATGGATATAACTGATTAAGGATGTTTACTGTCTTAATATTATTATTTTGTCATTGATGTCAAGAAATTGATTTTCTAATTCAGTATGATGTTGCCATATCTTAAGAAGTATGTTTTGAAGAGAGTTAAGATGTCAGTAAAAGACACAGAAAGAATGTGATGAATAAGGGGAGGAATAAGTTATTCAATGGGCAACTATTACTGAGTTAGACAATGATGAGATCATGATGTTTAGATTGTTTTTTGATATCCTACATATGCTATTGTTTGTAAGGTTAATACTATACTATGTTATCGAGCAAAGAACCTAGTTGGTAAACCCTAAGGAACCTAGCCAGTAAACCCTAAGGTTATCACTATCGGTTAATGAAGGCGGAATATCTACCGAGTGAAGATTAGTATTTACCAAGTTGTAACCGAGTAATAACATAATGCATTGAATGAATAAAAACATTATTTAATGAAGGAAGCTGATGAGATGGTTATGATTAAATGATTATTATGACGAGTATAAAGGTTGTTAAGGATCTATGGCAATGAAAGATTGACAGGAAGATCTACAGCTCAGATTGAACCACAATACCCTAGCACAAGTTGCAAGAAATGTATGCAAGTTCCAAGGTGGGGTAAAATGTTTTCAGATCGAAGGATACATTGAACCTGGTCAAGTTTGAAGATCTGATGGCTATGATTGATCATGGGAAATGTGATCAAGGAGATTAAGCGGTTAGCAATTGTTTATAAATAAGGAACTGTTGATAAATAATGTATGCAGGCAAGTGTAAGCACATGGATGCTACATAGTAATTATCGAGCACTGAAACTTGAAGACCTATTTGAATAATAGAGTATAGAGGCTAGCAGAAGGACAAGATAAGTCCTATGACTAGATTATATTGAGCAAATAAGAATCTTTTTTAGCATTTTTAGATGTGAAGTTGCAGATAGATTTTTATCACTGTTATTTTGTGAAGTGACAAAAAATCTCTTAACCGAGTGGACTTAACAGTCTTATTTATAAAACCCTCTAGCAAGGTGACATTCTTATTGAGTGTTTGAAATCCTTTAACAAGGTCACTTCTAACAAGGTGAAGATCCTAACAGATCTGAGGGAAATCCCTTAACCGGGTCACATCTAGCAATGTGTTTGTAATCTTTAATAGGATTTGCTTTTAACCAAGCATACTCTAGAAGAGTATATTTCTTAGTGGGTCTGAAACGCCACAGTGGTTTTTCCCTATTTAGGTTTCCACGTTAAATCTGGTGTTATATATTTTGTGATCTTATCTATTTATGAGTTTGCATGCTTTACAATTTTTTTGATAAGGTTACCAAGATTGAATCTGTTGATTTTATGGAAGATTAAGTTTGTATGATTCACCCCCCCCTCTCATCTTGTTAGCTTGGTATCTGTACTAAATATTTAGTATCAGAATTATCAGCCCTATGGTGAAACACATCATCTGTCAAGTTCTGGACCTTCCTCTGCCATACAATTTATTATTAGGAAGACCTTGGATACACGCCATGCAAACCGTACCATCCAACTACCACCAGTGTATCAAGTTCCCGCATAATGGTGTAGAAATCACAATCTTGGGCGATGCAAACCCCTTTGTATATTGTCATAATATAAGTCATCAACCAAAAATTACCATTCCCAACAATAGAGAAGCCATCTCATCCACATCATACATAAGTGTAGCCTCTCTTTCCAGTTCAAACACCACTATACCCAAGAAAGAGAAGCTCAAGATGAAAATAGCAGAGGAAGGTCCTGGGGAATACAATCTTAGCCAACTCTTTTGTGTTGGACAAATGCCCACTTCTCCTAGAACTCATGGTAAACCTCAATAGTTACTTCAACAACCATTGATCAAGCCAACATGTACTTTGATGCCGTTCATCCTTGGAAAGAGTCAAGAAGAAGAGACCAGAGATGAAGACTTAGCAGAATGGATCTATAAAGATCCCATCACCACCGATATTCCGCAAGCTAAGCTTCCCACAGATCAATATGGCAAAGGCCTTCTCATTATGCAAAGAATGGGTTATGATGGTCAAAGTGCTCTAGGACCTTGCAAGCAAGGACAACATGAACCGCTGCAGCCGGATGTAAAGCCCAAAGATAACATTGGCCTAGGCTTTCAAAAGGAGATTCTTCCTAAGCTCAGATTCAAAGGGAAACCCAACAAACCACTATATCAGCCTATTACAAAGAGGTCACCTTTGATTTTAAAAGCAACATTGAACACCATAGCAACTGCCTCATTGAGGCTAAAAATCCCAGCAAGACCATTTGCGACACCAATCATCCCACCAATCAAACCAGCAAGCCCGTCAACAACATCAATAACATCAATAACACCATTAGCAACAACAACTGTATCAACACCCACAATAGTATCAACACCACCGGCAATTCCAGTAGAAGCAACAAAGTCAACACTATCGATACTCCCCGTATCGGATTCATTGATCCCCATAATCCTTTCTACAACACCAATCATTTCAGCTCCAAAGGTACATCAACCGATCACACCTGTAGTGTTTAACTCAAAGGATATCCCCGTATGGTATAGTAATCGGATACTGGAAAGTGACTCAGAAACTAACTCACATGAGTTGGAATTTGATTCCATATAGCTTAATACTTCAGATGAGGAAGACACATCACCACCTCCACCCCGCAAAGACATCCCTATTTACGAAGAAGCACAGATAAAGACCTCTTGGGTTCTCGAGCTGGAAACATCTTCCACAGACCCTACGTCACATCCTATGCCTAATTCTGATAGGGAGAGTACCATCAACGACCTTCACCACAAAGTCTAAACCCTCACTGACACATCTAATGAACTTAACCTAATCGATGAGGTAATGCCCATTATCCATCCTGAACTCATCGAATGTGTTGAGCACTATTTTTTAAAAAAAAGAAAAAATATAATAAAAATAAAAAATAATACTATATGTTTCCATAAGCATGAAGACTAATGGATATTTCGGCCAGTAAGCTGTGTCGAGCACTGCAGGAGAGGTTTCATCGAAAGAGCGTTTTCATCGACACAGGGCATATAAAGCGCTAAGCAAAGGTGTTTCGGTAAAAAGTTACCTTCGATGAACGCAAGAAACCGCTCATCGATACCCCATGTTTCATCGAAAAGGATAAAAGCAAAAAGACAAAAGGTGATTTCGAAGAAACATCGTTACCGAGGAAACTCAAGAGGCATTCATCGAAAAGCAAGTCTCATCGATGAACGTGGTGTCGAACAAAAGAAAGGCTGTTTCATCGATAAAAAGAGATATCGATGAAAAGGGGGATATCGATGAACACTCATAAGCCTTCATCGAAGAAAGAAACTCATCGAAAGTATGGCATCGATGAAACTCACGAGCAATTTGTCGAAAAGGGAGACCATCGATGAAAAAGTAATTTCGATGAGTCTTAAAAGCGGCTTCTCGACGTAAGTTTTTCACCGAAACAGTATTATCGAAGAAAGTAAGCTTTCGATGGAAGATTCGAACACTCGGCCGAAGGCAAGGGTTTCATCGATAATTCGAAACGCGCGCACTTTGAGCGGACTGTACTTCCCGCGAAGGAATTAAAAGCCCAGTTGAAAAGTGTCACATCTGCAATTAAATTTAAAACACTTGAGTAGCCGTTACAGATCCAGAACATTAACTATACGCAAGTTGCCCATTCAATTACAGTTAAGCTGAGTGAATTTTCGTAAGAATCAAATCGATGCCAAGAGATTGAAGGCTGTGAAGAACTTGCAGAGATTTGCAAACGATAACCAGAAGAGTTGAGCATTTTACCAAGTAAGTATTGTCTCTCTTATTTGCTGTAACTATGGAACCTTCGTCTTCTTCTTCTAAAAAGAGTAGGAAAGGAAAAGAGTTAAACCCTGAAGAGAAGCCCAAGAGACAGAAGAAAGAAGGGAGAGCTTTGACTCAGGACTTATTAGACCAGTGTCCATCGTCTAGTGTAAGGTCCAAAAAGATTAAAAGTGAAGAAGAAGGATTAGAGGATAAATTTGAAAATCTAGGAGACATCTGGACTGAGATACGAGGGCATGAGTTATTTTTGTTTGGTTACAAAAGAAGGGATGCACCCGAACCCATTAGTAATCTGTGGAAGAGGAACTTAGGCAAGTTAGCAGTTCCGAATGTATTTGTAGACGTAGAATTAATGAAAGCTCTGGTAAGTTGCTACAACCCGAGAACTAAAACCATATGTGATTACAGAGGGAATACATTAGTAGTAATCAACAAGCAGACTATTGATATGGTCTTTGATCTAGACTGGGAAGTCGAGGAAAGCATTGATATGAAGAAACTCTCACAGGAATTCTTTAGTTTGGAGAATATCTACAGGACTTGGAGGCTACCTGTTCATAGGCCAAAAGTGGGTGGGTCATTTGTTCAGTTTGGCAAAAGTGACAAAGTGCCATTTGATGTCAACCACTTCCATCCATATTTCAAATATACATATTACACTGCAGCCCAAGTACTAGGCATAGAGGCTCATCCACTCATGGATGTTGGGATTATGGTTCTGTGTGCTGATATTCAATCAAAAGACCCTAGGTCATTTGATTTTGCTACTTATGTTGCGGATACCTTGAATCATGGGCTGGAAAAGATGAAAGGAGACCTTGTGAATGTTCACTTTTCATTATACTCCATGTTAATGCATATTCTTCTTTATTGTGGACAAGAAATTAACTTCTGGCCAGATGAGTTCAGCATCAGGTCTTATGATAAGAATGGTCTAAAGAAGCCGGTTCAGCTGTGGGTATCAGCATGGGACCAGAGGTTTATAAACAACCAATATTGGCATTTTCAAGAATACTTTGTGAAACCTCTCAGTGCAGCTTTTGGACAACGCAGGGATTATACTTTGTCCCCTGAAATTAAGAAGTTCCTCAGGCCAAAGGATTTCTCTCCAGAATCACAGATTGAACACAATTGGGGTGATTGGTATTGCCATGATAATCACACGGAGATAAGGGTATTTGGATATGAAGGGCAACCACACATGCTTCCAATTACGGTGCCAGACAGAGTGGCTAGCTTGGAGATTATAAGGCAATTGTCTATTGCCAGTGCTAAACATTTAACTGATTTTGGTAAACAATCTATTGTTCCAGGTCTATTAGTTTTCTCTGATTTCATTATCAAAAGTTCAAAGAGTTATCATTTATTACAGAATAAATTAAATTACTATGGCATGACTCTGGGTGAGCCTAGGGAGAATTTTGATCCCGAAGGATATATAAAAACTGCCAGAGCCTCACAGAAACTCAAAGCTGGGATACATATGGCCAAAATGCCAGACGACTTAATTAAGAACCTTGAGCGAGAGGAGGCCAAAGTTTTGAAAGGAAAGAGTGAATTAGTCTGGGAGGCCTACAAATGGAAAAGGGCAAGGGGAATGATAGACGGAGACCTAATTGGAAATATCCAAGATCCTCTGGAGGTGGCTAAAAGGCTACTTCAACATGAGGCTGAAATTATGCACAGAGTTCCTTCACAATTCCTTCGCTTCATTAATACTGAAAGAGACAGTCAGCCCCTAGCTCACATGTCACCAAAATCAACCGCCAGTAGTATCCCACCTGATTCTCCTCGAGAGGATTATCCTCCAGGTTTCGAAACAGAAATGAACATGGACACAGGAGAAATCAACATCAAAGATGTTGTTGACATAAGGATGACTGAGCATGAGGACTTTATTGCTGATGATGGATTCGCCTCCTCTAGGGAATTTCTCTCATTTCTATATCAATACAAAGGGGCTCATGTCAAACGAAGCATGGCTGGAAAACCAGAGGAAGAACAGATGAAGAGATTACAGGATGAAATTGATGTCCTCATGAAAGATATGACTCCTGAAAAGGGGAGGAAACTATTAAAAGAGGCCGGTGTGATCATCTTCTCTGGTTGGGATATCAATTCAGCACTCTTGTTTGATGGTTTTTTGAAGAAGCAAGATTTGAATCAGCAGGTATTGCCCCAGGAGGTAGATAAACTGTTCCTAGGCTCTGGATATGATCCAGACAAGAAGGCTCTCCTACAGTGGGCACTATATCCAAAAGGGAAGAGGCCAATCATTGTGGATATAGAAGAAACCTTTGGGCACCTCATGGTTCATCAGGTTGGAAAGACCGACCCTAGGGTCACTGCGAAGCTCAATCTGGATGTTGCAAGATTGAACTTAGACCAGACAGAGTTTCTGGTCAGAGAAAACATTACATACAAGGGATTATATGAAAAGTCCAAGGAGGAAAACCAGAAGCTGCAAGCAAAGGTATTGCAATTAGAAACGGGGACTCCTATCAGCGAATACACCTCATACCCTGCAGGACGCAGCTTGGATGACGTCTCTGATGCCCTGTACTGGAAATATCAGGCGGAGAAGGCCAATAAACGCGCAGACAATATCCAGCAAAAAATGGACAAATTGGTCAATGACATCATAGGACATCGGTTTAACACCATGCTCTTACAGGTCGAACCATATTGGATAGTTTACAATGGAACCATGAAGGCGCTAACAGAGCATGAGCGGTTAAGAGCACGATTGCAGGGGGTGCTAAGCAATGGCGATTCCATGACGCCAGAAGAAAAGGCTGAGGGTAACGCGTATATGGATAGTCATGTCAAATTCGAAGATATGCTGAGAAGAGATCTAAAAGAATTAGATGATGAAAGACCCGTTGGAATGCCCTCTGTCTACAAGGAAGGAGAGGTAATAACCTTGGAGGATTTGTGAAAGGAGCTTGTCAGCGTCAAGGATTGGGCCTTGTCAGAAATTGATCGGAGTAAGGATATGGCCCCTACCGTCAACCAGATGATATTCAAGTACCTGACGCTAGGGGATGAATTAAAAAAGCAAACACTTCGAATCAAAACATTCAAAGATGATGATTACATTCATCATTTGGGACTTTTGAATCTCTTTTTGCTTAAGTTTAGAAACACTCGAGTTGATGACTAATATTTTGAAAAGACGTGTCTCTTCATGAAAAGCTTGCGTCCTCATATATATATGAGAATGTTTTTGTAATGTAAGGGGAGACATTATTAGATAGGATTATGAGCGAAAGAACAACAGCCTGTAAGTCTTCGTGTATGAACTTCAATGGAATACAAATCTTGATCAATTGTTTCCCTGCATATGCGTTGTGGATTATTTCATTTTCTTTTGGCAATCATCTGTGATATTATCTGATAAAGATAGGGTTATTCATATTCTTAAGATCAAATCTATGCTTTATGTTATAATGTTGTAATAAAAGTTTTGCTTGCGGATTGTAATTGTTCCCTGCAAAGCTTAATTGACTGGTCCCTTAAGGGTAGGGTTAAATTCATTCAATCAGCACATAATGTAAGCATTCACTTGGTTTTGAAAGAAATAGTAACTGACAGGTTCATAAGGGATGAGTTAAAAAACTGTCTCACAGATTCGCACTATAAGCCCTGAAGAAAATTGTAATGACTCTGTAACCCATGCAATAAAGAAGGCACTGGCTTAAATCTCAAGTCATACTCATCGTTTATTTTCACAATTAGTTATTTTGATAGCTACAGGAGTAATCAAGAAACACAAAGCGAAATAACAACCTTGAACTCGTCTGCAATATCTCCATTCAAGGAATTCATGCCATTTCAAGATCAGGAGATATCAGAATAGGATAACATATCTGCTATAAAAAGCACTGTTTATTGGAGACATTCAGTGAATAGGTATACCCGCCTAGGTCCTGCAGAGCCTAAAGAGAGAGAGTTAGTAACTAATAGGTTCACTCTATAAGTTGGCCAAGTCAATTGGAGGGTTTGATCATAGGAGTTGGCATTGCCTTAGAACCCATCCAATCTGTTGATTTGAGACCCAACAGATTGGCGACTCTGCTGGGGAAATTGTAAGAACTCTGCTGTGGGAAAGAGCTCAGAAGAAATAAAAACAATTCATGTCCTCTAAACAAGAGGTGGCGACTCTAAAATAAGAATTTCAATGCACGGGACAAGATCGGTTGCGAAAGGACAATCTTTATCCCAATTAGATTTCCCTCAACGAAGGAGCAAAAATAAAGAACCCATGAATGATTCCATGAGAGAAAGATACAACCAGTATAAACATGAAAGTAGCCAACACTCGCCCTCGAAGGAACAAGATAGAACAACAACTTCAAGCCCGATGAACGAAGATTTGGTTGCGGCATATAAAGCTCAAAAGGGGCGATGCCAAATTCCCCCTGGTTTTGAAAATCATGAAGCACAGTCCAGACAACATACACCACCTCCATCAAGATCAGGTATGGCAGATCCTGCCGATAGATTTACAGATTTAACCAGACAAATGATGGAGGCAGCTGCTGAAATGAGAGATTCAGGAAGGACGCAGGAATGTTTGGAACTGTGTGCCAAGTTGGGCATAAATGTTGGTGAGGATGACTTTAATAAAGATGTAAACAACTACAAGAAAACATATGCTCAGGGAGTGGGTAGAACAAAGAGCAATGATTTCAAAGCTTATGAGAACCCTCTGTTTGGTAACAGAAGGGATGATCATGTGCAATCAAGTGCACCACCAGTCCAGCAAAACTCACATGCAAGCTTTATCCCTCACAATCAGTATCCACCTCCTGGTCAATTTTATAACCAACATCCACCCCCTAATCAGTTTCAGTATCAACACCAGAATCAATACCCTCCTCCTTATCAAAACCAAATGCCCTTGTATGGTAATATGAACCAGAACTTCGTGAATCCTCATGGAGGGCATGGACTAATAAATATGGAACAAATGAGGCAGTTTGATTTTTCAGGAATGATGGTGTATCCATATCCCATCCCAAATGAGATCAGGACAGCAATACCAAGGTTCACAGGAAGTAATGCAGTTTCAGGTGAGGCTCATTGCAAAGCATTTGATGCAGTAATTGAGGATTTTGGTTTGCCATATGAGGATGTCAAAATCAGGTTGTTTATGCAGTCATTAATAGAAGATGCGAGAGACTGGTTTAGAACGTTGCCTGATGCGTCCATTAGAAATCTTGCAGAATTCAAAGAAATGTTCCTGGAACAATATGGAGACCATAATAGTCCTGAGTTTGCTTTACATGAAATCATCAGCATTAAGAAAGAGCAAAATGAATCAGTAATTGACTTTAACAAAAGATTCAATAGGGTTTTGAACAAAATCCCTAATAGGATGAAACCAGTACCTGAAGTGAGCATTCTGTACTATATCAATGCTTATGACAGCAAAACAAACTATGAGTTGAGAACCAGAAACCCAAGAGATCTCCGAGATGTTATGAAAGATGCCATTGTTATAGAGAACAATAGAAAGGCTGCTGGTAAGATTGGAAAAAGAGAGGATGCAAGATTGTACAATCCTAAAGCACCCAAGGCCAATAGGGAAGAAGATAAGCTTGACAAAGTTTTAAATGCCCTGAAAGATTTATCTGTAAGAGTAAACAAAACAGAGAAGCAGCAATACTACCGTCCTGAGAGACCTAGACTACATGACATGCCTTACAACACTACATGGAAGGATGGAAAACCGATAGAAAGGAACCATAGAGACAATCAACAAATTCCAGATCCTTTAAAAAGAGCAGTAAATTATACTCAAGACGATGACATGTGGTGCTATGCTTGCAATATGCCACACGCTTCCTCTTTGTGTGCAGTAGCAAAAGGGTTGCAAGAGGAGGAGGATAGCTATGAAAATCACGTGGATGATTCAACTATTAATATGATGTCATTTAGTCAGGAAGGAAGGTCGGACTCTATAAATATTGATCAGTACTCTGTTTTACCTGTGACCACCAGCAAAAATGAAAGTGTCAAACTCAGAGTCCCTACTGAAGAAGAGAAAAGAAAAATTACAGCTTATGCTGTTGCACAAGCAAAAAGGACTTATGACTTAAGAAACAGGATGGTGAACCCAGAACAAGGTAAACCTGCTAGTCTTTTCATGAAAGAAAACAATGAAGCATTTAAGCAAATGAATAAGGCAACTAAGACTAGGCAAGATGATAATCAGGGTCCTGATGTTCAAAGGAAAGAAACGGTAAAAACTCTTTCATCACAGCAATCTACCTCGTTTGATATCTCAGCTGCACTAACACAATTAAAAGTCTCTGTCCCATTGATGGAAATCATGAGGTTTCCTGAATATAGGGAAAAAACTTTGGAAATGATTTCAGGTGTCCAAGAAGGGAAGGTTAATGAAAAGAAACGAGAAGTCCCAACAGGTGGCAGTAATGAACAAATGGCTCCAATTATATACTTAGGGTCCACTATAACTAAAAATCCAACACAAGTAGACCCATTTTACCTCACTTTGGTGATAAACAACAAAAGGGTAAAAAATTGTATGATTGATTCAGGAGCAGCCATAAACGTCATGCCTGTTGGGGTGATGAAAGAATTAGGATTGGAAGTTGATACTACCTTTGGGAAATGCTATGCCATGGACAATAGATCAGTCCCAGTGGTTGGTATCATGAAGAATGTAGAGTTCAGATTAGCAGCCTGTCCAGAAGCATCGTATAAAACAGATATCACGGTGGTAGATGTTCCACCAAACTATGGAATGTTGTTGTCTAGACAATGGTCGAATATGATTGGTGGATATGTGCAGCTGGATTTATCTTATGCTACAATTCCAATAAATGGACAGGAAATAAAAATTGACAGGGAGCCTCGGTCCACATATATCATAGAAGACATGGAAGGAACAGTGAACCAAGTGTGTTTTTTACAAACTGACATGGACAACTTCCAGGTACAGTTGACAAAACCTAAATTTAAAGAATGGATCCCCATTGAGTCATGTCTAACTGAAAATGATGGTCAAATATGGAAGATGTTCTTTGATGGGTCTTGTAGTAAAGAAGGGAGTGGGGCTGGAATCCTTTTTATTTCACCTACAGGAGAAACTTACAAGTATTCTTTCAAGTTGTTATTTGAATGTACAAACAACATTGCTGAATATGAAGCCCTACTCACTGGTCTTAACATAGCAGTCAAACATGGAATCAAGTTGATAAGTGTCTTTGGAGATTCAGAACTAATAGTCTCACAAGTAAAGGAGAGATATGCCTCGAAGCATTTAAGACTGAAACAATACAGAAATGCTGTATGGGATACCATGGAGCTTTTTGATGCTTTTCAGATAACCTGGATAGATAGATCAAAGAACATCATGGCAGATTTTCTAGCAAATGTTGCACTAAAAGGTAATGATATAACACTAACTGGGATATCTGAAGTGGAGATGAAAGTGAGACCATCTGTTCCTGACAACTTGTATAATTGGCAAGTGTTTCAAGATGATGCAGATCTGTTGAACTTCTTGCAGTGTGCTGATCATTATCAGGCTCAAGCTATAAATTTTAATGACTTTGTGGAACAAACTGAAGGTAAGGAGACCTTATTTGGACATGAAATTATACAACTGAAGACAAATAAATTACCAAGAGGCCTGGTAGCGTTAGAGAGAACTTTTAATGCTCAAGATGTAATTGAAATCAAAGGGTCAGCTGTTAAAGAAAGTGATGTTGAACAAATCAATCTAGGAAATGAAGAAACCCCCAAGAATGTTTTTATTGGAAAAAAATTGACTCCTACTATGAGGCAACAACTGATAATCTTGTTAAAGAGATATAAACATGTGTTTGCATGGTCTTATGAGGATCTCAAAGCTTACAGGGAAGATCTCTTTCAACATGAGATACCACTTAAGCCAGAAGCTAAGCCATTTAGGCAAAAACAGAGACCAATTAATCCTACATTGCTACCAAAAATGAGAGAAGAAATTATAAAGATGAAAGATGCAGGAATAATAGAACCATGCAGATATTCCACTTGGGTTTCTAACTTGGTACCAGTCAGGAAGAAAAATGGGGATATTAGATTATGTGTAGATTTTAGGAATTTAAACATATCGTCTTTAAAGGATAACTATCCATTGCCAAACATGGATAATATGCTGCAGAAGGTAACAGGGTGTGAGTTGCTGTCCATGATGGATGGATTTTCGGGTTACAATCAGGTGAAAGTTAGAGAAACTGAAAAATATAAAACAGCCTTCACAACTCCATGGGGCACTTATGTCTATGCACGAATGCCATTTGGATTGACCAATGCTGGAGCTACTTTTCAAAGGGCAATGGATGTGGCTTTTTCAGAATTGATTGACATAAGCATGGTAGTATACCAAGATGATCTGACTGCGTACTCAAAGAAAGCTGATGATCACTGTGAACACCTTGAGAAGATATTTAAAAGAGCCTTAGAATATGGAATTTCCTTGAATCCCAAGAAATGTCACTTTGGTGTTGAAGAGGGAAAACTACTTGGACACATAGTATCCAAGGAGGGGGTGAGAATTGACCCTGAAAGGGTAGCAGCTATTAACGAGGTTCCCATCCCCCGAACTATCAAAGCAATCCAGTCATTTTTGGGACAAATTAATTTTGTGAGAAGGTTCATTTTGAATTTCGCAGACATAGTGAAACCTATAGTAAGGATGTTGAAGAAAGAGGCAAAAATTGACTGGACTGAAGATGCAATTGATTCCTTTGTGGCTATTAAAAGAGCAATTTCTGAGGCACCAGTACTAATTTCCCCAGATTTTGGCAAACCATTTATGATATTTTCATTTGCCTCTTGTCATACTATAGCAGCAGTGTTGTTACAGAAAAATTCAGAGGGGTATGAGCAGCCCATTGCATACTTTAGCAAGTCTTTAAGCCCTTCAGAAGTAAAATATGAGATAAATGAAAAACAGGCCTATGCTCTGGTCAAAGCAGTAAAACAATTCAGGCCATACCTAGTAGGGGCCGAAGTTATTGCTTATGTTCCCAATGCAGCAGTAAAAGATATCTTCAGACAAACTGAGGTCACGGGCAAAAGATGCAAATGGATCAATCAGATACAAGAATTTAACATTGAGCTTAAGATTTCACAGGTTATCAAAGGACAAGGACTGGCCAAACTCATGACAGGAACTGAAATTGAAGAGTCTGATGTGAATCAGGTTGGATGGGAAGAAGCTAATTTCAGTATTGAGAAAACATCATGGTACACTGATATCATGTATTACCTTAAGCACTTAAAGTGTCCAGATGCTATGACCGATAGTCAGAAGAGAGCTTTGAAGTTAAAATCAGCAAGGTATGTGATTATAAATGAGGACTTATACTGGAAAAATAGAGATGGGATATTGTTATTGTGTCTGGACAATTACCAGGCAGACAAGGTTCTTCATGAAATGCATGATGGGGTTTGTGGTGGCCATTTCTCAGCTAAGACTACAGCACATAAAATATTAAGAGCCGGATATTATTGGCCATGTGTCTTCAATGATTCCTATAGATATGTCAGAAAATGCGAAGCTTGTCAAAAGTTCTCAAGCAAAACAAAATATCAAGGATCACTCCCGTTGAGACCAATGGTGACTGAGGAACCATTCCAACAGTGGGGGATTGACTTTATAGGGGAAATATCAGAAAAATCTAGTGGAGGACACAGATGGATATTGGTTGCTACAGATTATTTTACCAAATGAGTGGAGGCAATACCTACCAGGCAGGCCACTAGCAAGGTGGTGATAAAATTCTTAATGGAGAACATTATTACTAGGTTTGGTGTTCCTGCAAGAATCATCTCGGATAATGGCATGTCTTTTAGATCAGAGGAATTCAACAATTTCTGTGGTGAATATGGCATTAAGATATCACATTCTTCTCCTTATCACCCCCAGGGGAATGGGCAGGCCGAATCAAGCAACAAGAACATCCTGAAGATCATTAAAAAGATGCTGGGGCAGAACAAAAAAGCATGGGACTCAAAGTTGAATCTTGCATTATGGGCAGACAGGATAACTGTGAAAAGATCCACAGGAAAATCTCCATTTGAATTGGTTTATGGCAAAAGGGCCAGACTACCTTTGGATAATCTTCTACCTGTACATAGATTTATGATTCAAGAGGAAATAGATGTTGAAGATCCATCACAAGAAAGAATAATGCAGCTAGTAGAACTTGATGAAGTCAGGGCAGAAGCTCAAAGGCAAAATATCAGGATTCAGAATCAAATAAAGAGGTTGTATGACAAGAGGACATCTCACAGGAAATTTTGTGTAGGAGACTGGGTTTTAATGTGGAATGCCAGGAGTCAAGACAAAGGCAAGCATGGTAAATTTGAAGCCTTATGGATCGGCCCATATGTGATCATAGACAAAGGGGGGGAGGATTCTTATTTGCTCCAAAACGCGACAGGGGAGGTCCAGGAATTGCCAGTACATGGGCAGTTCTTAAAGAACTTCTTCTCCTGAAGCACTCTGCATCACCTGTACAGTAGGGTAGGATCCGTCTCCATTGTAAATACCATCATGTCTACGAAACCAGAGATTCTGGATTCTTGAAGGCATAGTTCAGAATGCCTCCATCCTCAGTCAGAGCCGCTGTTGAGCACTATTTTTTAAAAAAAAGAAAAAATATAATAAAAATAAAAAATAATACTATATGTTTCCATAAGCATGAAGACTAATGGATATTTCGGCCAGTAAGCTGTGTCGAGCACTGCAGGAGAGGTTTCATCGAAAGAGCGTTTTCATCGACACAGGGCATATAAAGCGCTAAGCAAAGGTGTTTCGGTAAAAAGTTACCTTCGATGAACGCAAGAAACCGCTCATCGATACCCCATGTTTCATCGAAAAGGATAAAAGCAAAAAGACAAAAGGTGATTTCGAAGAAACATCGTTACCGAGGAAACTCAAGAGGCATTCATCGAAAAGCAAGTCTCATCGATGAACGTGGTGTCGAACAAAAGAAAGGCTGTTTCATCGATAAAAAGAGATATCGATGAAAAGGGGGATATCGATGAACACTCATAAGCCTTCATCGAAGAAAGAAACTCATCGAAAGTATGGCATCGATGAAACTCACGAGCAATTTGTCGAAAAGGGAGACCATCGATGAAAAAGTAATTTCGATGAGTCTTAAAAGCGGCTTCTCGACGTAAGTTTTTCACCGAAACAGTATTATCGAAGAAAGTAAGCTTTCGATGGAAGATTCGAACACTCGGCCGAAGGCAAGGGTTTCATCGATAATTCGAAACGCGCGCACTTTGAGCGGACTGTACTTCCCGCGAAGGAATTAAAAGCCCAGTTGAAAAGTGTCACATCTGCAATTAAATTTAAAACACTTGAGTAGCCGTTACAGATCCAGAACATTAACTATACGCAAGTTGCCCATTCAATTACAGTTAAGCTGAGTGAATTTTCGTAAGAATCAAATCGATGCCAAGAGATTGAAGGCTGTGAAGAACTTGCAGAGATTTGCAAACGATAACCAGAAGAGTTGAGCATTTTACCAAGTAAGTATTGTCTCTCTTATTTGCTGTAACTATGGAACCTTCGTCTTCTTCTTCTAAAAAGAGTAGGAAAGGAAAAGAGTTAAACCCTGAAGAGAAGCCCAAGAGACAGAAGAAAGAAGGGAGAGCTTTGACTCAGGACTTATTAGACCAGTGTCCATCGTCTAGTGTAAGGTCCAAAAAGATTAAAAGTGAAGAAGAAGGATTAGAGGATAAATTTGAAAATCTAGGAGACATCTGGACTGAGATACGAGGGCATGAGTTATTTTTGTTTGGTTACAAAAGAAGGGATGCACCCGAACCCATTAGTAATCTGTGGAAGAGGAACTTAGGCAAGTTAGCAGTTCCGAATGTATTTGTAGACGTAGAATTAATGAAAGCTCTGGTAAGTTGCTACAACCCGAGAACTAAAACCATATGTGATTACAGAGGGAATACATTAGTAGTAATCAACAAGCAGACTATTGATATGGTCTTTGATCTAGACTGGGAAGTCGAGGAAAGCATTGATATGAAGAAACTCTCACAGGAATTCTTTAGTTTGGAGAATATCTACAGGACTTGGAGGCTACCTGTTCATAGGCCAAAAGTGGGTGGGTCATTTGTTCAGTTTGGCAAAAGTGACAAAGTGCCATTTGATGTCAACCACTTCCATCCATATTTCAAATATACATATTACACTGCAGCCCAAGTACTAGGCATAGAGGCTCATCCACTCATGGATGTTGGGATTATGGTTCTGTGTGCTGATATTCAATCAAAAGACCCTAGGTCATTTGATTTTGCTACTTATGTTGCGGATACCTTGAATCATGGGCTGGAAAAGATGAAAGGAGACCTTGTGAATGTTCACTTTTCATTATACTCCATGTTAATGCATATTCTTCTTTATTGTGGACAAGAAATTAACTTCTGGCCAGATGAGTTCAGCATCAGGTCTTATGATAAGAATGGTCTAAAGAAGCCGGTTCAGCTGTGGGTATCAGCATGGGACCAGAGGTTTATAAACAACCAATATTGGCATTTTCAAGAATACTTTGTGAAACCTCTCAGTGCAGCTTTTGGACAACGCAGGGATTATACTTTGTCCCCTGAAATTAAGAAGTTCCTCAGGCCAAAGGATTTCTCTCCAGAATCACAGATTGAACACAATTGGGGTGATTGGTATTGCCATGATAATCACACGGAGATAAGGGTATTTGGATATGAAGGGCAACCACACATGCTTCCAATTACGGTGCCAGACAGAGTGGCTAGCTTGGAGATTATAAGGCAATTGTCTATTGCCAGTGCTAAACATTTAACTGATTTTGGTAAACAATCTATTGTTCCAGGTCTATTAGTTTTCTCTGATTTCATTATCAAAAGTTCAAAGAGTTATCATTTATTACAGAATAAATTAAATTACTATGGCATGACTCTGGGTGAGCCTAGGGAGAATTTTGATCCCGAAGGATATATAAAAACTGCCAGAGCCTCACAGAAACTCAAAGCTGGGATACATATGGCCAAAATGCCAGACGACTTAATTAAGAACCTTGAGCGAGAGGAGGCCAAAGTTTTGAAAGGAAAGAGTGAATTAGTCTGGGAGGCCTACAAATGGAAAAGGGCAAGGGGAATGATAGACGGAGACCTAATTGGAAATATCCAAGATCCTCTGGAGGTGGCTAAAAGGCTACTTCAACATGAGGCTGAAATTATGCACAGAGTTCCTTCACAATTCCTTCGCTTCATTAATACTGAAAGAGACAGTCAGCCCCTAGCTCACATGTCACCAAAATCAACCGCCAGTAGTATCCCACCTGATTCTCCTCGAGAGGATTATCCTCCAGGTTTCGAAACAGAAATGAACATGGACACAGGAGAAATCAACATCAAAGATGTTGTTGACATAAGGATGACTGAGCATGAGGACTTTATTGCTGATGATGGATTCGCCTCCTCTAGGGAATTTCTCTCATTTCTATATCAATACAAAGGGGCTCATGTCAAACGAAGCATGGCTGGAAAACCAGAGGAAGAACAGATGAAGAGATTACAGGATGAAATTGATGTCCTCATGAAAGATATGACTCCTGAAAAGGGGAGGAAACTATTAAAAGAGGCCGGTGTGATCATCTTCTCTGGTTGGGATATCAATTCAGCACTCTTGTTTGATGGTTTTTTGAAGAAGCAAGATTTGAATCAGCAGGTATTGCCCCAGGAGGTAGATAAACTGTTCCTAGGCTCTGGATATGATCCAGACAAGAAGGCTCTCCTACAGTGGGCACTATATCCAAAAGGGAAGAGGCCAATCATTGTGGATATAGAAGAAACCTTTGGGCACCTCATGGTTCATCAGGTTGGAAAGACCGACCCTAGGGTCACTGCGAAGCTCAATCTGGATGTTGCAAGATTGAACTTAGACCAGACAGAGTTTCTGGTCAGAGAAAACATTACATACAAGGGATTATATGAAAAGTCCAAGGAGGAAAACCAGAAGCTGCAAGCAAAGGTATTGCAATTAGAAACGGGGACTCCTATCAGCGAATACACCTCATACCCTGCAGGACGCAGCTTGGATGACGTCTCTGATGCCCTGTACTGGAAATATCAGGCGGAGAAGGCCAATAAACGCGCAGACAATATCCAGCAAAAAATGGACAAATTGGTCAATGACATCATAGGACATCGGTTTAACACCATGCTCTTACAGGTCGAACCATATTGGATAGTTTACAATGGAACCATGAAGGCGCTAACAGAGCATGAGCGGTTAAGAGCACGATTGCAGGGGGTGCTAAGCAATGGCGATTCCATGACGCCAGAAGAAAAGGCTGAGGGTAACGCGTATATGGATAGTCATGTCAAATTCGAAGATATGCTGAGAAGAGATCTAAAAGAATTAGATGATGAAAGACCCGTTGGAATGCCCTCTGTCTACAAGGAAGGAGAGGTAATAACCTTGGAGGATTTGCGAAAGGAGCTTGTCAGCGTCAAGGATTGGGCCTTGTCAGAAATTGATCGGAGTAAGGATATGGCCCCTACCGTCAACCAGATGATATTCAAGTACCTGACGCTAGGGGATGAATTAAAAAAGCAAACACTTCGAATCAAAACATTCAAAGATGATGATTACATTCATCATTTGGGACTTTTGAATCTCTTTTTGCTTAAGTTTAGAAACACTCGAGTTGATGACTAATATTTTGAAAAGACGTGTCTCTTCATGAAAAGCTTGCGTCCTCATATATATATGAGAATGTTTTTGTAATGTAAGGGGAGACATTATTAGATAGGATTATGAGCGAAAGAACAACAGCCTGTAAGTCTTCGTGTATGAACTTCAATGGAATACAAATCTTGATCAATTGTTTCCCTGCATATGCGTTGTGGATTATTTCATTTTCTTTTGGCAATCATCTGTGATATTATCTGATAAAGATAGGGTTATTCATATTCTTAAGATCAAATCTATGCTTTATGTTATAATGTTGTAATAAAAGTTTTGCTTGCGGATTGTAATTGTTCCCTGCAAAGCTTAATTGACTGGTCCCTTAAGGGTAGGGTTAAATTCATTCAATCAGCACATAATGTAAGCATTCACTTGGTTTTGAAAGAAATAGTAACTGACAGGTTCATAAGGGATGAGTTAAAAAACTGTCTCACAGATTCGCACTATAAGCCCTGAAGAAAATTGTAATGACTCTGTAACCCATGCAATAAAGAAGGCACTGGCTTAAATCTCAAGTCATACTCATCGTTTATTTTCACAATTAGTTATTTTGATAGCTACAGGAGTAATCAAGAAACACAAAGCGAAATAACAACCTTGAACTCGTCTGCAATATCTCCATTCAAGGAATTCATGCCATTTCAAGATCAGGAGATATCAGAATAGGATAACATATCTGCTATAAAAAGCACTGTTTATTGGAGACATTCAGTGAATAGGTATACCCGCCTAGGTCCTGCAGAGCCTAAAGAGAGAGAGTTAGTAACTAATAGGTTCACTCTATAAGTTGGCCAAGTCAATTGGAGGGTTTGATCATAGGAGTTGGCATTGCCTTAGAACCCATCCAATCTGTTGATTTGAGACCCAACAGAATGGAACCAACCTAATCCCCCATGTCTTGACCTTTTCCAAAATGATGAGGCGATCATTGACTTTTTGGAACTACGGGATAACATACCAAGTGGGGATCACAAAGCTGGATTCACCATTGAACTTAATAGCGCAACATACTTTGGGGCAGATGCCAAACCTTTCAGTTGCATAAATATAACAATAAAACATGGATCTTCTAGTGAAAACCACACTATGGCACTATTTGATCCCGCAAAAGTAAAAAGAAAGAGCATATCCAATGGTGAAAACCTCTCTGAGGCACCGGAGGATGAAAGGTTTGACATTCTCCCTGCTAGTACACAACAGGAACGGTCAACAATTCTCATTGAAGAGACAAAAGAATACAATGTGTGGACTCCTGAAACTCCTCACCACATACATCTGGCATCTCTTTTAACTCCAAAGGAACAACCTAAGTTTGTAGAGTTCTTCCAGAAGCATCAGATCAACTTTGCATGGTCAAACGCAGACATGCCTAGTCTTGATCCTAATTTAGTCATGCATCACCTCACTGTAGCAGAAGGAGCCAAACCTGTCAAGCAGAAGCTTCGCAAGATGCATCCTCAGATTGCAGTACTAGTCAAAGGAGAACTTAAGAAACTCCTAGATGTCGGTTTTATCATACCAATTGATTATGTAGATTGGATATCCAATATTGTGCCTATCAGCAAACCAAATGGGGGCATTCGTATCTGTACTGACTTCAGAGATCTGAACAAAGCATGTCCTAAAGATGACTTCCCCCTACCAAACATTGACATAATAGTGGACCTAACAGCAGGACATGCCATGCTTTCTCTCATGGATGGCTTTTCAGGGTACAACCAGATAAAGATCTGTGTAGGGGAAAGAGCGAGACTAGGTCAACATGCCCTAATCCTACCTTTTGACACACATTTGTGGAATACGAAAGAGCCTAGAGGTATCACACAATTGGGGACTTCTTTTTGTGGAAGAGAGAGCCATGGGCTACCTATTAGGATTTCTATTCCTTTGTTGCAAATGATAGATAAAATGATGCAAGTTCAACTATTAACCCTAAAGTGTAAGTATGAACTAGTAACAAGATTGCAGAATTGAGACTAAACAATGGAAAGCTGTAAACACAAGGACAAGATAAGAATGCAGATGTGTACCCGAAGTTAAAATCTGAGTGAAAATGTTTGGGACGGGGGCGCATGCACCACTGACCTGATTCTGCACCTGAAACTGCTCTTGAAACTGTTGTTTTACAACCTGGAAAACTGTCAGAAAGTGCTGTCTGACAGAAGGACTAGGGCACCCAGTGCCCCTGTCCCAGGGACCAGGGCGCCCAGCGCCCCTGTCCTGGCTGGACCAGGGCACCCCACGCCCCTGTCCTGGTCTTTTTCTCTGCAATTTGGTGTGAAGTTCAGTCTCCGTTTGCTTCCGTCGGATCTGCAACTTGCGGCGTCGTCCGAATCCCAAAACCTGCACTTATATCTGAAAAGGTATGGTGGGCGGCTATATAGGGTTTTGCCTTAGTCAAACCCCTACTTTGGTGATTTCCACCTCCATGAATAGCCAAGTTGTATAGTAAAAGTTTTGTGTGCAGACCTTGTGTGTGTGCAAGATCCTAAAATGCAAGTAAGCAAACTAGAGCAACCTAGAAAGTAAACCCTAATTGCTTGTAAATGATAATGTAAATGCTCCAAATCAAGATGCAAAGTGATCTAAAGCATGAATACAAATGATATGATGAAGCTTATGCAAAGACATGAAAACAACATGAAATCATACCCAACCCCAAGGGAGGGGTACAAGCCAATCTTCAGTCTTTGATCCCCTATTGTTCTTCAATGCCTTGAAAGCCTTAAATGAATGAAATTGATGAATGCTTGATTGATGGATGTTAAATGTTGTTGAAGTCTTCAAAGATCTGCTCTTTCGCTGCATAGAAGGTCCCTGAAACCAAAATTCGGATCCTTTCAAATGAAGAAAGAGAGCTCTTATATATGAAACCCTAGGTCTTAATTTCAACTTTTGGCCGACCTAGAGATTGAATCTCCCACCAATTTCTTGGGGTTAAGCTTTATTTTATGATTGGATTGCACTCCTAAAATTTTGGGAAAAATGTCCGGGACCATGTGCACTCTGGGCGCCATGGTCCCGACAACTTTTCACCAAATTTTTAGGGCCGTCAGATATGATGATTTTAGAGAGAATCCCGAAGTTACAGGTGATTTCGAGATGTTTTGACCCCCGAAATCAAGCCCCCAAGTTCAAAATAGGACCTAATTAGGGTTTTTGATTAAATGATGTATTGGAAGAATAAAATGAAAGGGGCACACTTTAATGAAAAGGGCCCAACTTTATGATATGGGAGATGATAAAATAGAACCCTAGACCTAATTAATTTAATTAATTAAGTGCTAAAGGGGAAATGCAATGCAAAATGCAAAATGCGCCAAGGCGGGTGCTAAACTAGGTGTGAAATTGTACCACCCTAGCAAGTGCGTACAATTTACGATGCTACATTTAGCCCCCATTTTAGCGGTCATATGAACACTACGTGCATATGCAAGCTAAAGTACAAAAAAGTAAACATTATTTGAAAAAGGATATATCCATAAGTCTATCGAACGAAGCCCCTAGTGGTATGTACAGTACACAGTTAGGAACCGCACCCTACAAAACACACGTTAGATCACAAAATCACCTAATGCTTACTAAGGAAGGTGATGAAAATTCGAGGGTAGCTATATGCCCCCCCTATTTTGGCTTGCTAATTTTAGTGAGTTGAAACAGGGTATCATGTTTACCACTTCGAATTGTTAAAGAATATTGATGACAAATGCTCACAAGAAGATTTGATATGAGATCAAAAACTAATGGAGAATCATTTGGTAAGAAAGAGGACTAAATCTCAATTCCAACACAACAAAGAGTGTGAGGATTTGAGAGTTCTCTAACACAAGATGAAGGATGTAAATGGAAACAAAATGCAAAGAGAAGAAAAGATAAGGTAGTTGAAAAGGGATATCTTGTAGTATGTGTAAAGGAGATCCTAGAGGAGAAGAGATCTTTGTACAAAAGACAACTATCTCCGAGAGGAATTGTCTTAGACAAATATAACATTTTCTAGAATAAGACACAGAAGAGAATAAGAATGCAATACTTCCTTCTTTTGCGAGGTGAAAATGATTCTTAATGAAGGATGACGCTCTTTTTAACCCAATTGGGAGAGTGAATTCATTATGGATGTATTTTACCAAGTGCAAAAGAGGTTGTAGTCAAGGACTTACACCTCTTGTAAGAGAGAATCCTTGAACAAACAACAACAAATGCATACAAGGAATAACATCAAGTAATAAAGTTCACACCATCCACGAAATAGGAAAAAGTGGATCCTTAGAAAAAAAAAGGAAAGATCATTGCCTCCCAAGGATAAGGACAATGAGAAGGACTTACACAATCTTCTAGGGAGAGATTTAGACATAAGAAAAATGTACTACATACTCACATGAGTTCATGCAAGCAAGACATTAGTGTATGTAAAATGCTCCTTACAAGAAGTGGGTAAGGTAAGAAAGAGAATACACATCTTCTCCCATATCTAGGAAAAGAGGATTCTAAAGAAAAGATGATCAATATTTCCACACTATTACCCCAAAGGGAAATTTTAATCATAAAAAGAAGAGATGTATGAAATCACTCTTGTCCCCATAGGAACAAGAGATAACATAGAAAATTAGGCTATTATGTTGCTTCAAAAATATGATTGCACTTGAAATTGTACCATCATGAATGACAATGATCCCCCAGTAAATGAGCTACCAATGTCACATAATGATGAGCAACATAATAGCCATTAATGTTATTTAAAGACATGATAGACTAAATGAGGTATTTGAATATGACATGCTAAATGCTCAACTATAAGTGAGATCAAAAACATGTATAAAGTGATAAAAATTGAAGAAGAAAAGTCACAAGAAATCTTAGAAGAGGGATGAGTGTAATTTATTAGAGCCTTATCCCTGGAAGAAAGGACTTTATGATGAATAGGAGATAAAGATTCATAAGTGGATTTAGAAATTTGAGGGGAGTCATAAAGAGATTTGTTCATCGCCAAGATTTCCTTATGAGGGGAATGAGAGTTGATAGAAGTAGAAGATGATTTAGTTGAGGTGAGATCATCATCACTACTAAATATAGCATTCACATTGAGAGATGGTCTTTTAGATGCTTTGGTGGGCTTAGAAAGATTATATCCAAGTCCAAATGAATATTCATGCATGTTATGTTCTAAAGGAACTTTAATTCCTTGTTCATTTGCGCCACAACCATTTCCACTATAGCCACTCTTAGCCAAAATATGAAAACCACGACCATAACGATTAGCCATTTCAGAAAGAAAAGGTGGTTTTTCATAAGACAAAGAATCAAATTCTTCAGAATTAGAGGTGTGAGGAGAAGAATTTTGAGAAGCAGCCACAAAATTATTGCTCATAGGTTCAGGTAAGACTGATTGATCTCTAGTTTCTTCCTTCTTTTTAACTTTAAGCTCTCTAGGAGTAACCCTATACTCACCTACAAAGGTGGGATTAAAATCAAGAGATCTCCAATCATCCTCTGTGAGAACCTTCTCAGGATCAAAACCCTTTTCATGTGTAGATTCAAGTTGAGAAGAATCTTCTTCAGGAACTTCAGACTCATCCAAAGAATTTTGATTATCAGAGGGTGATGATTCATCCATAGGTATCTTGTTTAACGAGTCATCACTAGAAGAGGAAGGCTTAGAAGAACTCCCTTTGGAAGTAGATGTTTGCAAACAAGCTTGAAAATTAGTATCACCTATCAAGGTATATGTCTTATTATTATAAATAAATTTAACTTGTCTATGCAATGTAGAGGGGACAGCTTGCATACTGTGAATCCAAGGTCTCCCTAATAACAAGTTGTATGTTAGATTTCCCGACATAACATGGATAGGAGTAGGCAAAGTAACAGGTCCCACTGTGATGGGTAAGGTGATAATACCTAATGAAGACTTAGCCACATTATCAAAGCCTCGAATGGGACAAGAGTCAAGCTCAATAAGGGATGTATCCACATTCATCTTATGCAATAGATTAATGCTACACACATTAAGGCCAGAACCATTATCTACCAGTGTTCGTCTTATAGCGGTGTCATTTATGATAACCGCAATCATCAAGGGATCATATTGATGTTGAATTTCACTAGTAGGCAAGTCATCTTGAGTAAACAAAATTTGAGCTTTAGGATTCATCATAGAGTTAACCAAAGACACTATATTACTAGATGTATTAGGTGGATGAACATTCAAATCTTTCAAGGCATCTTGTAACATTCTATGATGAGCGGAAGAAGTTTGGATCAAATCCCAAAGGGATATCTTAGCAGGCGTAGCTTTAAGTTGTTCTATGAGATCATAGTCCTTACTAAGCATTTGTGAAATATGAGGAGCTTGAGGAAGAATAGGTTGGGAAGGAGGAAGTGAAGTTGGGATAACTGGAGGAGGATTAGGTTGCCTATTATTTCTTGTGTTATAGGTATGCGCAACCGTATTGTAACTCTCTCTAGTCAGTTGCTTAGCATACTCATAAGGACTCTTAGTAGAATAACCTCCTTGCACAGTAATAATAGGTTTCTTAGGAGTGCAAAAAGAATCATTAGCATAACCACCTTGGACCACTAAGATAGGCTTATTTCAAGGTTGAGAATTTTGAGAAGGACAAGCACCTTGGATAGTCAAGAGAGGTTTGTTAGGTGTTTCATTCACACGTATCAAATTAATTGAGGATGGTTTAGAGGAATGAACAATAGTGTTGGAAGAATTATTGATAGTCTTCTCTTGCACTAAAATCTTATCACGGATTAAATCAATTTTAGGAGAGAGACAAGGGGTAGGCATTGATGTTCCAGTAGGAAGAGTAATACTAGGAAAGGTCATATCATCCTCTATCATCAAAGGATCTACATGGGGAATAAACTCTCTAAGAGAAGGATCAACATTACTCTCTAAAGTCTCACTTTTAAGATGGAGATCTTTGAAAGAGATGTTAACCATCTTGTTTTGAACTAGGGTTTCCTTATGAGTAGAACCAAGTTGAGGAGAGGGAGATGCTTTATTTTTAGAGGGAGAATGATTGAGATTCAAGGAAGGTGAGAAACTATCAAGGGAGTTTTCAATCTTGATTTCATCCCCTTTGGCTAGGGTTCTCTCATGGGGTAGAGAATAATCTACACCTTCTTCTAATGGTTCATCCCAAATAGTGAGGTTGTTGAAAGGAGTGTTTGAAGTATTGTCAATTTCGGGAGAGGAGATAACATTGTTTATTAATTCCTCATCCTTAGGAGGGAGAGCATCAATAGATGTGTTATACTCATCCTCTTTCCTCAAAATATGTTCAATATGATCTTTAGGGGAGAGAGAATTAAGGAAATTGCTTATTATTTCATCTTCTTTCTCTAAGGGATGCTTATGGGTAAGACAAACTTTAGGAGAAGGATAAGCATTTATCATGAATTCATCATCTCTAGTGGGAATTTTGTTGGAAAAGGAAATGCCATCACTAGGAAATGTAGGGATAATGTCATCTTCTTGCACAAAAGGATCCTCATGAAGGGAGCGTTTTTTAGGAGCCACAAAGTCATCAAGGGCATCATCCAACAAAGCATGATCATATCTCTTAAAAGGTTTATCTTTTGATTCAAAAGGAGATATCTCTTCATAGAGGGGATCATTGAAAACAACCATGTTACTAGATTTAGTGGAAGAGTTGATAGGAATGTACCCTTGAGAGGAATCATTCGACTTATCTTTGTCATCACAACGAAATGGCATAGTAACAATGTTTATGAGTTTTTGGTAAAATGAAGGTTTGGTATCTTTAGGTTTCAAAAACTCATCTAAGGCTTCACCTAACTCATAATCATCACAAATATGAACATCTTGCAAATAAAAAGCTGACATTTTGAAATAAAAATTGCATAAAACTTAAACACACAATGCAAAGAAACAAAACACACTCTTTCTTTTCCTTCTTTTTTTTTCTTTTTTTTTTTATGAAAATGAAACTTAAATGAAACACGCTAAATCTAGATTTAGATCTAACAAAAGTAATGCAAGAGAAAGCAATAATAAGATTCACGTCAGGTTCACCAAAATGTGTAGGGGAAAAAGCGAGACTAGGTCAACATGCCCTAATCCTACCTTTTGACACACATTTGTGGAATACGAAAGAGCCTAGAGGTATCACAGAATTGGCTACTTCTTTTTGTGGAAGAGAGAGCCACGGGCTACCTATTAGGATTTCTATTCCTTTGTTGCAAATGATAGATAAAATGATGCAAGTTCAACTATTAACCCTAAAGTGTAAGTATGAACTAGTAACAAGATTGCAAAATTGAGATTAAACAATGGAAAGCTGTAAACACAAGGACAAGATAAGAATGCAGATGTGTACCCAGAGTTAAAATCTGAGTGAAAATGTTTGGGACGGGGGCGCATGCACCACTGACTTGATTCTGCACCTGAAACTGCTCTTGAAACTGTTGTTTTACAACCTGGAAAACTGTCGGAAAGTGCTATCTGACAGAAGGACCAGGGCGCCCAGCGCCCCTATCCCAGGGACCAGGGTGCCCAGCGCCCTTGTCCTGGCAAGACCAGGGTGCCCCACGCCCCTATCCTAGTCTTTTTCTCTGCAATTTGGTGTGAAGTTCAGTCTCCGTCTGCTTCCGTCGGTTCTGCAACTTGCGGCGTCGTCTGAATCTTGAAACCTGCACTTATATGTGAAAAGGTATGGTGGGTGGCTATATAGGGTTTTGCCTTAGTCAAACCCCCGCTTTGGTGATTTCCACCTCCATGAATAGCCAAGTTGTATAGTAAAAGTTGTGTGTGTAGACCTTGTGTGTGTGCAAGATCCTAAAATGCAAGTAAGCAAACTAGAGCAACCTAGAAAGTAAACCCTAATTGCTTGTAAATGATAATGTAAATGCTCCAAATCAAGATGCAAAGTGATCTAAAGCATGAATACAAATGATATGATGAAGGTTATGCAAAGACATGAAAACAACATGAAATCATACCCAACCCCAAGGGAGGGGTACAAGCCAATCTTCAGTCGGTGATCCCCTATTGTTCTTCAATGCCTTGAAAGCCTTAAATGAATGAAATTGATGAATGCTTGATTGATGGATGTTAAATGTTGTTGAAGTCTTCAAAGATCTACTCTTTTGCTGCATAGAAGGTCCCTGAAACCAAAATTCGGATCCTTTCAAATGAAGAAAGAGAGCTCTTATATATGAAACCCTAGGTCTTAATTTCAACTTTTGGCCAACCTAGAGATTGAATCTCCCACCAATTTCTTGGGGTTAAGCTTTATTTTATGATTGGATTGCGCTCCTAAAATTTCGGGAAAAATGTCCGGGACCATGTGCACTCCGGGCGCCATGGTCCCGACAACTTTTCACCAAATTTTTAGGGCCGTCGGATATGATGATTTTAGAGAGAATCCCGAAGTTACAGGTGATTTCGAGATGTTTTGACCCCCGAAATCAAGCCCCCAAGTTCAAAATAGGACCTAATTAGGGTTTTTGATTAAATGATGTATTGGAAGAATAAAATGAAAGGGGCACACTTTAATGAAAAGGGCCCAACTTTATGATATGGGAGATGATAAAATAGAACCCTAGACCTAATTAATTTAATTAATTAAGTGCTAAAGGGTAAATGCAATGCAAAATGCAAAATGCACCAAGGCGGGTGCTAAACTAGGTGTGAAATTGTACCACCCTAGCAAGTGCGTACAATTTACGACGCTACAAGATCGCACTTGAGGATCAACATAAGAGGATGTTCACATGTCCATGGGGCACATACTACTGGAATGTCATGTCTTTTGGTCTACAGAATGCAGGAAAGACCTATCAAAGAGCAATGACCACCATCTTTCATGACATGATGCATACCATAATGGAAGATTATGTTGATGACTTACTGGCAAAATCACTAACAAGAGAAGGTCATCTAGACATATTAGAGAAAATCTTTGATAGACTGGAACAATATCATGTTCGACCCAACCCAAAGAAATGTGTCTTTGGAGTAACCTCAGGGAAGCTTCTAGGATACATTGTCTCAAGCAAAGGCATTGAGGTCGACCTTGCAAAGGCCAAAGCAATCATGGACATGCCACCTCCCAAGAATATCAGTCAGCTAAGGACATTACAAGGGCGACTATAATCCATCCGAAGATTCATTGCACAACTGGCAGATAAGTGTCACCCCTTTACACACCTGTTACACAAGAACATCTGCTTTCAATGGGATATTAGATGCCAGCAAGCATTCCAGATGCTTAAAGACTATCTCATGAATACACCATTGTTGATTCCACCAGATCCGAGTAGGCCTTTATTACTCTATTTATCAGAAACAAATACAACATTGGGTGTACTATTGGCACAACACAATGTAGAAGGGAAAGAGTGTGTTGTTTACTACATCTCTCGCACACTGGTTGGCTATAAACTCAACTACACACCTATTGAGTGAGCTTGCCTATCAGTAATCTTGGCGGCCACTAAACTGAGGCACTATCTATTGACACATAAAGTACAACTAATTGCAAATATTGATCCACTCAAATACTTACTCAGTAAAGCAGCATTGACAGGCCACTTGGCCAAATGGGTGATGATTCTAAGTGAATTTGACATCGAGTATGTGGACTGTAAGGCTATCAAAGGCCAAGTTATTGCAAATCAGTTGGCCGATGCTCCCCTCATAGGCAATCATCCTCTCATTTCCAATTTTCCAAATGAAGAGATATTCATGATCACAACAACACAACCATTGAAACTATACTTTGATGGTTCATACACTAGGCATGGCTTGGGGGCAGGCATTCTATTTATCACACCTCAAGGTGACAACATCCTGAAGTCTTACAGGCTCACATTTCCATGTACAAACAACATAGCTGAATATGAGGCCTTGATCAAAGGACTCAGGCTAGCCATACAATGGAAGTTACAAGAGCTATAGATATATGGCGACTCCCAATTGGTCATTCGACAAGCAACAGATGAATATCAGACCAAGGATGAAAAACTCATACCGTACAAACAAATGGTGGACAAATTAAAAACATCATTCACTACTATCACCTTTGAACAGATACCCAGAGATCAGAATCGAGCAGCTCACGCTATGGCTACCATTGCATCTCTCATAGATCTTCCACAAATTTAACATGCTATAAGTTCTTGGTCGAACAAATTTGGATTCCCATTTATGATATCCCCGAATCTGAGATGATATGTCACCTTATCGGTTCTAAATCCCCATGGTACGGTGAGTTCTACACCTACCTCCATGATCACACACTTCCTCCTGACCAGTCAAATAACCAACATAAAACTTTCATTTGCCAAACTGCTCGATATACCATTATTGCTGAAACCCTTTACCGACACAGTCTTGATGGTACTCTCCTTCGATGTCTGGAATAGGATGAGATAACAAAGGCCTTGGAAGAGGTACATGAAGGAATTTTTGGAACTCATGCAAGCAGTTCATCACTAGCCAAGAAACTCCTGCGCACTGGCTACTATTGGCCATCCATGGAAAAAGACTCCTATTACTTTGTCAGAAAGTGCAAGAAATGCCAAGTTCATTGAGACCTGATACATGCACTAGCAGAAGAATTGCAACCAATCACAACACCATGGCCTTTTTTTTAATGGGGCCTTGACCTTGTGGGTAAAATCCATCCATCTTCATCCAACAGCCACAAATTCATTATTACCACCACCGAATACTTCACAAAGTGGATCGAAGTTGTTCCACTTACCCAAGTCACCGACAAGCAGATCGCCTCATTTATCCTTAATTACATCATCTGCCGGTATGGTGTACCCATGTCCATCATCACAGATAACGGGCTTCCTTTCAAAAATCAAGATGTCTGTGAGCTCTATGAGAAATTTCACATCCAACACTGCTTTTCCACTCCCTATTACCCACAAGGAAATGGTCAGGCCGAAGCATCAAAAAAAAACATATTAAGAATCTTTAAGAAGACAGTCAATGATGCCAGCCATGATTGGAATGTTCAATTGAATCCAACACTCTGGGCATATCGAACTAGCATTCAAACCCCTATAGGCGCAACTCCCTACTCACTGGTCTATAGTGTAGAAGCTATCCTTCCTATTGAGGTCGAGATACCATCTCTACGGGTTTCCTTGCATAATCTCATAGATGACGAAGTATACAAAGTATCTCATCTCCAAGATTTAGAGCTACTTGATGAGAAGCGACAAGCTGCATATAATCACCTCAAGGCCCATCAGCAGCGTATGAGTAGAAGCTATAATCATCAGGTTAGACCTCGTACATTCGAGGTAGGTGATCTTATTCTTCAAGAAAATCCTTGTAACCAACCCAACTGAGAACATCAGGGAAAGTTTGAATCAAATTGGTTGGGTCCATATGTTATTACTACTGTATTTGGGTCCGGGACATATTAGTTGGCTACTTTAGAAGGAGAACTGCTAGCAGATCTGATCAACAACATGCACCTTAAACGATTTTATACATAAGCTATATAGAGCATCAGGCTCCCATACATGTCGGCAAAAACACCAAAAACATTCAGATAAATGTCCTGAAGAAAATACAAAAACATCAAAATAGTAGAGAAAAATCATGCATCCAAACAGTGAACAACCACTCTAGTGGCACCTTGGGTAAGTGTGATGGTGAAAACCTGGAAAATAGGCACCACTCGTAAAGGCTATGGCTCCATTATCTTTCAAACTTGTTTTGATCACGTTCATTTCATTCACTTGTCCATCTGTCCAAACCATGGCTTGTTATTGATCTGCAATTAAGGATAGTACTTCATGCATCTTGCATCCCACTTTTTCATAGTGCCTAAAACTGGGGGCAATACCCTTAACCTATTTGATGGAAGTGGATTCTACATTACTTGTGATTGATTGGGTCTTCACTCAAAACTATCTCAGAAAATCCAAAAAACATTCAAAACTATCTCACAAAATCCAAAAACACTCAAAACTATCTCACAAAATCCAAAAACACTCAAAAACTATCTCACAAAATCCAAAAACATTAGAAAACAAACAAAAACATGGCAACACCACTGTACATACATTTCTTAAAGCAAATACCAAACAAAACATTGTGAAATACTCCAAACGATAATCACTTATCATATCAACCAAACAATCAACATCTACACACAAACTGTCTTAACACGGATGCATCCTTCCTTACCAAAACAAAGACAAGATGACATTTTATTTGACAAGAAAATTATGTTTAAGCTATCAAGTACTTGGTTGATTTGTAGGTTATTTATTCATTCATATCTGGTTCCTATGCTACTTTGGGATATCCACAAGTGATTAGAGTGGTCGGGATGGTTCCTAAGCATTGTTTGTATGTCTTTTGCAAATTATTCCAATGAAGTTCTGGGGTATGTACTAATGGTGTCTATGTGGGAAGTTCACTAAGCTACGTGATCTTATGCAAAATATAGTCATGGATCACTATGGCTTGCTAACTACAACGTATACCTCGACCATATGAGCGTGAACCATTATCGAGGGTCCATATTCTTTATTCTTTATATATGCTGTTTGCTTGCAGGTACCATGCTCCATCCTTGGTTCCTACTACCTCATCCAAAATGGTTTATCTCTGATTACAGTATGAACTTGTCTCAGGATATGATCGACAAAAGATCAAGGAGGACGTTCCAAGTCATACATGAAAGCAGATAATCCTTGTCTATTCTGCAAGCAATACTCAGGTCAACTTGATCCATTATATCAAGTTGCTTGTATTAACTTGCTATATCAAAATTCATGTAAGGAATACTCAGGTCATCTTGAATCATTATGTCAAGTTTCTTGTATTTTCTTACAACATTTTAAAGCTCAATGATGAAAATAAATCACTATGGACTGTCATTCCATCTCATCTGTATACATTGCATTTCGTTGCATTCCATCCATCCATACATTCATAATAGATGCATATCATGCATACATAGTAATGACAATGGATACTTTATTTTCCTCTTCTTCCATAGGAATGCATCATAGGTCCTCCATTTCTTCTATCTAACATCGCACCCCCCTCACCCTCCCCATCTTGGTAAATCAGCATCACATACCTACATCATCTCCCATCAACCCAATCAAGCCAATTACTCTATCTGCATAGGTACATCGACTCACACACACCTAGACTATCAACAAATACTTTGATCAAGTATCTTCGGGTCTCAACAACTAATCGATTATGGTAAACCTAGACTAGAACATACATTTATCATAATGACCTAGTCTCAACGGGGCTGCTATAATTCACCACAACCATCCATCCCACGCACACACTATCAATTGATCAACCAATCAAACACAATCCAATAGACAATTACACCAATTGTTTCAGTCTCAACGAGTATTTTGCTTCATATACCTTGACTTAATTGGGCAATTACATCAGTTGTCTAAGTCACATCAGGTCACTTTGATTCACTTACTCAGACTTTATCCTATCCAAGCGACCAACTGACATCAACTGTCACGCTTTGACTCGACTAGGGCAATTAAACCAATTACACTAGATTGTGCAACCAATTTTGATCAATTATATAGTATCACTCGAAAGCACAACCACCACATTTTCACTGTATCTCTTGCATGACCTAAGGGTACTCACTAGCTTGCCATTTCTCTGTATTCACTCCGTTTTCTTCCATTCTTTCACCGTTATTGCTAATTTCTTTTATTCTACCCACCTTGCCAATTTTCATTCTTTTTCAAGAGATCGCCCGACTTTTTGAAAATTTTTGGCCCATCTCTCGAGGGGGCATACCACCATTAAATTAATATTTTATGGGGCATTTCTTCACACCTATGTTTCTTTCTTTGAAACGACGCGATAAAACCACACCGTCTCAAAGAGGGGCAAATGTAGTCACATAAATATGTCCATTTTAATTAAATGAATATTTCATATTTATTTGATTAAAAATCCACTAGCCATCAGTTAATTAAATTAATATTTAATTAATTCCTTCAAACATTCTCCTATTAATTAAATAAATTATTCAATTTATTTTAATTAATTAATTCAGCCAAATTTACAAACAATTAAATGAATAAATTCTATTTATTCAATTTAATCCTCTTTCCTCTTTTAAATAAATTAAATAAAACATATATTTAAATCATTTATCCCCCCCCACTTGCATTTTCCTACATATCCCACTTGCCCTTCCTAAACTCTTCTAGAACCTATCTAATCCTAATCAATTAGCCTAATCCATCCCCTAATTATTGTCACATTCCTAAGCAACTTGGAGTCACTTCTCAAAGACTTCAAAGTCTTTGAAAAGCATTAAATGCTTAGTGTGTTCAACAATTTAACCTCTAAAGTTTTCCAAACCACTTATGGCTCTTACATGACCATTTATGGTTAACCCCTAACTCAACCCTCATGTGACTCATGTGTCTCCTCAAGCATTTATTGCTTTGACCATGGTTATCCCTTTAACCCTTGCACAAGAGTTTATCCATTGGATAAAGGCTTTATTCTTTGAATAAAGAATTTATTCACTCAACCCAACCTTGACCTTGACTCCCAAGTTAACCTTCAGGTCATATCAAGCATTTAATGCTTATTCCCTCTCCTCTCAACCTATCTCATATTGACACTTGTCATCCTTGGATTGGGTTGAAAGTCCTCACATGGATTGAATATCATTCAATCCTGACCCTTGTTGAGATTACTCAATCTCAACCATCCATTGCTCCATTTTTCCTATAAATAGAGTCCATTTCTTCATAATCCAGATTCTGAAAACTTGTATACATTTAATCTATAGGCATTTCTAGAGAGCAGTTAGCATCATATTCACTTATTTCAGCTTTTATTCACACTTGCATAACCTAAGTCATAATCATCTACAATCTTGAATCTTCATAAGCATCCATAGTGCAAAAAGCTACTGAGAGCTACAGTAATTTGGAACTTGGAGAGGAGAGGAACAAGGGAGAAGGAGGTAAGAGCATGCTAAAAGGCACTTGGAGATGCCTTGTTGTATTTACTTCTATAGTTAAATATTTATCATGTTTTTCGTGTCTCTTTTGATATGCTTGCTTAGAATAGTTTTTGGTTGATTAACACTAACGATTTCTTGTGTTTTTGTGTGTTATACGACCACAGGCTTTAGTCTAAACTTTGCCCCATTTTGTAGAGCATCAATTTTTGTTATGGTGGTGATCAACGACGAGTCTACATGAAGGTGGTAACATGGCACAACCCGCATGAAATGTTTGATTGCTTTTTTGGCACGATTCAAGGAAGAATTTCTTGAGAAATAACAAAACGCATAGTGGAGTGTTATGAGGTTTTGACTTTGGTACAAATCGGATTTTTCGTGATGGGTTTCGATCAACCAATGGTTGATATTGCATTGTAATTTGATGTAATGATCTGTATATTGATCTGAGATGATCTCTTATGATTTAGTGGCTAACCCAGTTGAGATGGCTATTTAGATGGCACAGTTGATGTTTATTGTGTCGGTGGTCTTAAGAGAATGTATTGAGATGTCCAAGAGTAGTGTAAGATCTACTTGAGAGTTGCAGAGTTTTGAGAATAAGTGGATCTGATCTAGCAAGCTGAGAAGTGCAAGTAACCGATTACTTTTTCACTGTTGTTCCCTAACAGCTGCAGCAGGTTAAATCCCTTAACCGGGTAGGTCCTAATAGGACTTAAGCATTTAAGTCCCCTAACAGGGAAACTCTCAAAAGAGTGGTAAATCCTCTCATGAAGATGATCCTAACAGATCATCAAGCTCCTAATCAGGCTGCTAGGCAAATCCCTTAACCAAGTGAATCCTAACAGGGTTTTCTCCTAACATGGCATATTGTAAGCTCCTAACAAGGCTAAGCTCCTAATAGGGCGTACTTCAAAAGATTACAAATATTTGTGGGTACCAACTCCCACTATGGTTTTTCCCTATTTGGGTTTCCATGTCAAAAAATTATGGTGTTCATGTGTGGAATGCTTTTCATGTGATGTTCTTATTTATGCTATATTTCACACACTATTTCTGAGTACACTGGTTATGATATTTTATCAGAGGTTTATCAAAGGTTACCTGTACTGATACGAGTTGGTAGAGAAAGTGTTTGATCTGATAGATGAGGATAATGAGTTGGTAAATGATCAAATTTGTATGACTGCTTAAGTGGTGAAAGAATTGATATATGTGGTAAATGATTTTATTAATGTGTTAGCAAATCTGATAGAGAGGTTGTTAGATATGATAAAAGAAGTTGAGATATTTGATAAATGATTTCAGATCTGATAAAGTTTGATTTTGGCTTAATCTTGTAGATTGGTATTAATACTGATTCACCCCCCCTCTCAGTATTAACTAGATCCTCATAGGATTACCAATTGGTATCAGAGCGTTGGTCTTCTGTGTGCAAAAAGCCTAACCGCTTGAAGGAAAGATTCTGAGGAAGTCAAGATGATGAAGAAAGAGGGTCCTAAGTTTGTGAGACATGGACCAGCTCTGATACCATGTGAGATTTTTCCAAGATCAAGAGGCAATGGAAAGCACAAATAAGAGAAAACAAAATAGAAGATAGAAATAAACTATATTCTACCAAGATGCAAAATATGATCAATTGGATCATTACAAGATATAGATTGATTGCCCGTACAAATAATGTAGATGAGCCTTCTTATAGAGGCAAGGTTTATGGATATGTGAGCACACAAACATGACATGTAGCTCAATAAGAAACAAGGGTAGGTAGGAAATAGGTGTGGGTAGGTAGGAGAAACAATATAATATTCCACATGAGGTGGATCATCCACTGAATATGGAGTGTAACAACAAGATCACGCCATAAAAGGTGGAAATTCTCCTACACACACTATTCCAATGTGGCCCAAACACCCAAGTGTCTCATACCCAAACTACTATGAAATGCATTTCCTAATTAAACTTAAGTAAGGTGTAATAATATCCATGATGAATAATTATTTACACCAACATGTGAGATTTTGCCAAGATCAAGAGGCAATGGAAAACACAAATAAGAGAGACAAAATAGATGATAGGAATAAACTGTATTCTATCAATATGCAAAATATGATCAACTGGATCATTACACGATATAGATTGATTGCCCGTACAAACAATGTAGATGAGCCTGCTTATATAGGCAAGGCTAGAGATATGTGAGCACACAAACATGACATGTGGCTCAATGTCATGCCCAAAATTTAGGGCAAAAACGGAATGATTTTTTTTTAAATACTAATTAATTAGCAAGTTCACTCACACGACAAGCGTAATGTATTTGCCATATCTATATTCGAGCTAGTTCTGATACGAACCATGCATCGATTATTATTTAAATTTTATTTGCGAAAATCTAACTGGTTTAATTTTATCTTCACTAGATACCTAGTCGTTAAATTAACTAAATCAACTCATTAAAGAAATAGGAGAGGAAGATAAATTCAATCTCCAATAAGACTATATAGTCTAAACATCCATTTTTTATTAGATAATTATAATAATCGTTTAAAGTGACATTTAATTTGGATAATACAATCTACAAGGGCAAAATTAATTACGAGTAGCTATTACTTGTCTTTAGAATGCCAATTAAAAATTATCCATTCTAGCCTCAAATGGAAAGTGCTTAAATTTCTCCCTTTATAATCCATTTAAAAATTTAATGCTCTAATTAAATTAACTATGGCAAAATTAGGTATTTAACCCCCTAAATACATTTAAAATTATAAAATTTGGCATTATACCTCAGAGGTATTTAAATGTTTTAAAAAAAACTCTATATAATACATAATCAAAAAATATAACCTATATATATATATATATATGTATGTATTTAATCTCCTAAAATATCTCTCCAACTTAATAGCCAATTTGCCCTTCAACCCTAATTAGGGATTTTTTTTTTATATAAAATGGCTCTACACTAAATTATTTAAACATATTATTTTTATTTTATTACCCTAGCCCTACCCGGGCTGGGGTTTAATATTTCTTGATTTCCATCTTTTTACACAGGGCCGAAACCCAATGGCAGCGGCCATGAAAATTTTCTTTCGTTTGCAGGGTCGGTGGCGAACAGGTTAATGGCGGCCGAGCAGGGGAGGCGGAGGCGAACTGAGCGCTGCCCACTATGCAGTTACATAGTGGAGCGCTGGGCGCCGCCCATTGTGTGCCCACACAGTGGTGGCGCTGGGCGCCGCCCACTGTGTGGCCACACAGTGGTGGCACTTTCGATGTCTCCCACTGTGTGCTCACACAGTGGCGGCGTTTCGGCGCCACCCACTGTGTGTTCACACAGTGGGTTGCGGCCCGAAACCCGCGGTTGCAAAAAAAGGCCGAACCCCGACCCCCCACCCCCCTCCCCCTTTTTTTTAAGTTAAAATTTAATTAATTTTTTTTTTTTAAATATATATATATATATTTAAAAAAAAAAAATTAATTAAATTTTAACTTAAAAAAAAGGGGGAGGGGGGTGGGGGGTCGGGGTATATATATATATATATATATATATATATATATATATTTCTCAATTCGTTTTATATGCAAATTTTTTTTAAAAACGAAATAACAAAAGTAATTCATTACGTTAAATAAAATATATATATATATATATAAATGGTAAACAAGCTTAGGCTTTTTTTTTTCTATTATTTTAATTGCTAATAAGAATTAAAAAGAAGTAAATCTATTGCTGAACTATTTATCCTGTCACATCGGAAATATATATATGTTTTTATTTTCTTCTACTGAACTTAGGAAATACTATTTAGGAATACACTATACTTTTCTAAAATATATACATTCATTGATTTCTCACTAATAAAACAACTAATTTATTTACATGTTAACAGCAAATACAAATCATGATTTTTTTTTTTTTTTCAATTAAAATGGAGATAGATTCTCAGCTAAAAAGAAAGACTCAGATTTAAATAAAACTAATTTTTATATTGCAAAAAAAAACAACTATTGTATGCAATCAAAAGCAAACCCTTTTTTTTAAAATAGAAAATAGAAGCATATCCAGCTTTTTACAACTCTAACGATATTCTGCAAATTTACAAGATATTTCTTTATTTAACTACAACAACAAATCTCATGTCTATTTTCAAAGTTACAACTTGCCTCTGATTTCTATGAATGAGGATGTATTTCTCCTATCAAATTTAAAACTAATAACTGCAAATCAATTTAAAATTTCTTCAACAATATTCTTTTGCAACGTTTCACTTTTCCTAGTCTTTTCTCCTAGCATTCCTGCATAATAGAAACACAAATATGACCACGGAGTGCTCACCTCCCAGCCTAGGCTAACTGGTAGCCACCCCCGAGCTCGGAGAACCAAGCCCTAGACGGGTAACAAACATGCAAACACATAGAGGACAAAGAATACACACACAGATATTCAAACACACTCCCAACTTGGCTACACAGCACCACACTTTGGTGATGACCTTTTTAAGGGTGGTAGTGGACCAATACCCTGAGGAGAACTGCAAGTATGGAAAACCCGAAGCCACCTCATGGCACAATAAATACATCAAGAATTTCAACCCCTTATTCCTTATGCCCCCTAAAGGCATTCTAGCCTTTTATCCCTCCTTATGACCCCCATTGCACAAACAGGCCATGCAGTAAGGGTCATACAAAAATCCCTTGTGATTGCTCTCAAACGAGAGTCTCTCACTCGAGGGTTGTCATTGCTACCACCCACAAGATCCTCCTCTCTCCCAAGAGTAAGAGGTCTTGAGAAAACTCCCAAAACACAACAAAGCATAATGCAAAAATTCCAAATGAAATTCTAAAACAAGACATTCAAGAACACAAATTTCTTACACCAATCATACTCTCAAACACATACAAGAAATAGACATTTTAAAGAATAATGAAACCAAACTTAATCTGCCCAATGGTAGTATATTATTTGAGGAAGAGCTGCCCAACCCACGGATCTTCTTCTTCTACCCTTAGTCAAATTTTCTATTTCAAACTATTCTTTTCTTTTCAAAAATTCTCTTGTCTCCAAAAATGGAGAGTGGGTGATTACCCTCAATTTTTTCCAATTCTTGCTTAAGAAGCTCATTCTCTGAGTTCTCACAAGTTTCTAAAAACCAAAAAAGGAAGGTAAAGCAGAATGGGAAAAAGACTCCCATTCGAATAGGAAAAATCTCAATTAGATTTAAACTTCTAATTTTCAATTTTCGTACAACTCAAAAAAGCCAATTTTTAAAGCGTCAAAAAGGTCACTTAAAAGTAGAAACTTGCCTAAAATTACCCCTAACCCCTAGGTATACCTTATGGGCTTTAGGAAACCCTATTAAACTACCCCTAGGTGTTCATTTAACCCATTTTAAAACCCTCTAAAGTTTATTTTCGGGTCAAACATATGTTGACCTCTCCAAAGATTTTTTTTTCCCAAAGTATTTATGACAACACGTTATATTATTTAAAAAAAAAACTATAGTTAAACACTTTCCCACCAAGAGACAAAAAATAAAACATTTAAATTTAAATCCACACATGTGTCAAGTGACACAAATAAAACACTTTTACCAATTAAAACATGAAATTGTCTCTTGTGGGTTTTTACACATTAAATTTAAATGACACTTAACAGCCATGCAACATACACTGTTATGAATAAAATACAACACAAATGGGGTGTTGTCTCTCCAAATAGACAACCCCTGGCTTACGAACATACATAAGTCTAGGTTTGGTTCTCCGTAATTTTCCATGGTCACATGGTAAATTTCCTGCACATCTCAATTTACACATTAGTACTTTCAAATATCCACATATAATATAATTCAAAGGAATAACAATACACATTATCACTTGCATACAATTTTCATCTGCACAGATTAAATACATCTTTTATCAAGCAATTTCACATAAGCAATTTCATCCCAATTCACATAAACTTAACCATACATCATAGTTCTATTATCATAGTAAAGTCCTGCAAATTTAATAACAACATCTATCATTGCAATATCATCCTATCTAACAATCATGTAGTGTTCTATCTCATAAAGCATATAAGTAAATCATCAAAACATAGCAATGTTATCCAAATCCTGAAATCATATACGTTCTAAGTCTCAAAATGCATCAAAATAAAGTGTCCATAATAGTCTAAATATAAAATCCATTGAATGTCAGACTGAGTCGAGGTGAGGCCTCACACTCAATAAGAAACAAGGGTAGATACGAAATAGGTGTGGGTAGGTAGGAGAAACAATATAATATTCCACATGAGGTGGATCACCCATTGAATGTGGAATGTAACAACAAGATAAGTCCACAAAAGGTGGAAATTCTCCTACACACACTATCCCAATGTGGCACAAACATCCAAGTGTCTCATACCCAAACTACCATTAAATGCATGTACCTAGGTAAACTTAAGTAAAGTGTAATAATATCCATGATGAATAATTATTTACACCAACACCCCCCCTTAAGTGCAACTTAGGAGAATGTACTAAAGTCTACAATGCAACTAAGCAATGCAAGATGGGTCCCAACTACTAGGCCATGTTAGGTACCCATGTACAAATGCAAATGAAATCTCCCATAAAGCAGGGAAAGAGAGAAAAACCCAATGGGAAAAAACCCTCCCCCAAAAGAGAGATGATGAAAGCACACAATGCTGTCAATGATGAATGAGAAGAACAAAAAATATGTCCCCCCATAAGAGAGAAGAGAGACCATGAAGCCCCCCCTCAATGTTGAATCTCCTGCAAAGATGGTCCAATGATGATGACCAAAATTCCTCCCCATAAGGAAGAAAGAGAGCCAATGCTGCACCAATAATGTCAAAGTGTGACAAAACCAGGTACCAAGTTGATGACAATGAATCACTCGCTACAACAAAAAGAAGACTAGGCATGGAGACAACTTGCTGTGAGCATCATCTGGATACTCAGAAATAGCAAAAATACTGGTACAATTCAAGTCTCACGAGAGCCAGGCACAAATGTGTACAATTTAAGTCTTAACTGGAGCCATGCATGAAGTCTCACAAGATATTCCTAATCTATGTGTACAAGAGGATTACATCAAATAGTCAATAATGACAAGATACAAAGAGGATTGACACTTTATGATAGTGCGAGTACAATATTGCTCAAGCAAGAGCATACATAATGATAAAATATTCAAATGTGGAAACATGAAAATGATGCCACCAACAAAGAAGCCCTATAGAATACTGCAGATGAAGATGCCTCCGAATGGAATTTCACCAAGAGATATAAATGAACAACTGACCCCCCATAAAAAGGTCATGTTGGCACTTGCAAATAATGGAAAAGTGGACTTTTGATTTCAATTTACAACTTCTCAAAATGAGATCTAAGAGACTTCAACAAATACTGCTAGTGATCTAAACTGAGATCCAAGCAAAATGCAAGTACCAAATATGCCAAAAATGGCTAAATACTGAAAGTACAACTTCTACTTAAAATCATTGCAAACAAATGGCAAATTATGAAAGTAGATGAAAAAATATGCACTTCAAAAAAAAAAGGGCACCTGAAAAGGAGTCCATATGAGCCCAAATGAAGCCTCCAAAGTTGTAAAAATTGGGATTTCATGATTTTCGAAAAAACCTGTATCCGAAAATTAGAAAAATCCTGCACCACTGTACAAATCATGAAATTCTACCCTAAAACAAAAAAATTGCTTGAAAAAGGAGTCCAGATGAGTGAGATATCGCTATTTGAAAATTGTCTGCAACATTATAATTTCTGGAAAATTTCTGTTGCAACTTCAAACTTCAAATGCCTCTATATTTGTCCTCCAAAATCCGATTTGGATGAAACAAAAAACAAAACTGACTTTCTTGGACCTCCTCAATCCAATGGTGACCTCAGATTTGACCCATCAAGATTCAATAATAACCTGCAATAGAAAGCTCCAAAATGCAAACCCCAAATAGCATCAAATTTCTCTTAATTAGCAAACCAATGACACTCTAATGGCTCTGATACCATGTGAGACATGGATGATCTTGCTTGATATATTTGCTCTCAGATTTTATGTGTGCACAAAAGCTCAACAAAGAATGGAAATGTGGTAGCAAGTAGGCTTGATCGCATATGAAAGTTTGAATGCTAGAATGCTTGATTAGCTGATTGAATGAATAGGAGATTGATTAGATTGATTAGGGTTGATAATGAAGGAAACATCTCCTTATATAGAAGACATTATAAGAAATGGAGTGATAAGATTGAGAGGTGTAAAAGATAAATGATTGGTTATGATTAGAGGGTAGGTAGAGAAAATAAGAAAATAATGAGAGGGTAGGTAGTGTAGGAATTAAGAGATGAATGACATGTGTCATGCGTAGAAAAGATTAATGAATTAATTAACTAAATAAATATTTATTTAATTAATAGAAGAAGTGGGATCAATTAAACAAATAAGATATTTATTTAATTTAGGAAGAGAATAATTTAAATAAATAAATGTATTTATTTAAATGAGAAATAAGGCTAGAAGAGGATAAATGAATTAATTAAATAAATAAAGATTTATTTAATTAACAGAAGAATTAGGCTTAAAGTAATTAAATAAATAAAAATATTTATTTAATTAGATTGAACAATTTTAGGTGTCTACATTTTGCCTCTCTTTGAGGCAATGCAGCTTGTCGCATTGTTTCAAAGAAGATAAGATGAACTAATACAGAGTTGCCCCAAGATGGGAATGATATGCCCCCTCGAGAGATTGGATGAAAATGTTTGGAAAGATCATAGACAATCTCTCGATAAGAAAGAAAGGCTAGAATGGACTGATCGGATAAAGTGATAGAGTCACGGGATAATGAAAACTAAATTGAGAAACGAGGGCTAGGGCTAGGTCTATGGTAGTCTATAAGATAGACCACGAGGGGAAAAGTTCCTCATTGTCATCCACACATCCAAGAGATTAGAGTGCAAAGAGAGAATAGAGCAGCAATAGTTAGCAACGATGGAATTGGTTCACATATTCGATCACATTCGCCGATTTCAGAAGTCAGCAGATGCAGGAGAGCCGGTGAGTACCACAAAACCTCCTTGTACTTTGTCACAATAAATGTCGTCATTAATGCATGTTAGGTAGCACATTTAATGCATTTTAGAATATGTCAAGCAGGGGTTAAAAAAATGCTAATTTCCCTAATTTCCAAACAAGACATCCATAAATATTTCTTTATCCCGTGACTCTGTCACTCTGTCCATTCAGTCCATTCTAGCCTTTCTTTCTTATTGAAAGATTGTCTGTGATCTTTTCAACTATTTTCATCCAATCTCTGAAGGTGGCAATATCATTCCCATCTTGGGGAAACTTTGTATCAGTTCATCTTATCTTCTTTGAAATAACGCGACAAGCTACATTGTCTCAAAGAGGGGCAAAATGTAGACACCTAAAATTGTCCAGTCTAATTAAATAAATATTTTATTTATTTAATTATTTTAACCTAATTCTTCTATTAATTAAATAAATCCTTATTTATTTAATTAATTCATTTATCCTCTTCTAGCCTTATTTCTCAATTAAATAAATACATTTATTTATTTAAATTATCCTTTTCCTAAATTAAATAAATACTTATTTATTTAATTGATCCTACTTCTTCTATTAATTAAATGAATCTTTATTTATTTAATTGATTCATTAACCTTTTCTACCTATGACACATGTCATTCATCTCTTAATTCCTAAACTACCTACCCTCTCATTATTTTCTTATTTTCTCTACCTACCCTCTAATCATAGCCGACCATTTATCTTTTACACCTCTCAATCTTATCCCTCTATTTCTTATAGTGTCTTCTATATAAGGAGATGCTTCCTTCATTATCAAACCCTTGCTGACTACCCGACTACTCTATGCTTTCGAACATTCATATGCGATCAAGCCTACTTGCAACCACATTTCCGTTCTTTGTTGAGCATGGATAGTCTATATGTGGAATAAGAGGGTCATAAGTTCAACAAGGATAACTACAAGATCTGGAAAGACAGAATGAAGATCTACATCAAATGTCTTGGTGCACAATATTGGAAGCAAGTTGAAAAAAAATATATTACTCCTACTACTACTCCCTTGACACTGGATGAACTCAAAGAGAAGCAAGATAACATGCGAGCCTTAGAAGCTATTGTTAGTACTTTATCAGATTCAGAATATATTGATGTTCAAGGATTGGAAACTGTAGATGAGGTTTAGGAAAAATTAGATTTAATCTATGGAGGAGATGAGCATGTTCAAAGAGCCAAAGAGGAAAGCTTGAGAGGAAAGTTCAATGCCATGAGAGTGCTTGAAGGAGAAAATATTGCACAGTATGGTCAGAGAATCAAAGAAGTTGTTGGTGGAATAAAGAGTGCTGGAGGTAAAATGGATGATGACGCAATAGTAAGTAAAATTCTTAGAACTCTTCAACCTCAGTATGTTATAATATAGTATTTGCAATCCAAGAACTTAGATCTATTTCAAAGGATAAGGTAATTGTTGATTCATTGATTGGTAAGCTTAGAACTTTTGAGTTAAATAGTTTTGACAATAGTGTGACAAAATCTACTAAATCTGCCTTTAAAGCTTCTGTTACGGGTTCATTTTCTAGAAAAGGAAAATATATATGTCAAAATCATGAGTGCAGATCAAGTTATGGAAGTAACCAAGGAAATGAAGACAATGAAGATCAAGTGATGGAACTTTAGGCACTGTTAGCAAAAAGATTTCCAAGAGGCACTGGTAAGTATAAAGGAAAGCTACCTTTGAAGTGTTTTTCTTGTAGTAAAATTGGTCATATTGCTGCTAACTGCCCTAACACTGATAAGAAAGAGAAGTTTAGGAGATTCATAGGAAAGGGCAAGAAACATTGTTATGTTGCAATGGATGAAGGTGTGACCGATGAAGAGTCTGAAGATGAAGATGACAATGAGGAAATTGTCTTTGTAGTCATGAAGGAGGAACTAACAAATTAAAGGCACTAGTATCTCATATGGAGAATAGTGATGAATGGATTATAGACAGTGGTTGCTCACACCACATGACTGGAGATAAAATTAAGTTCATAACCCTTGATGAATTTGATGGAGGTGTTGTTATATTTGGAAATAACTCTCCCTGCATGGTGAAAGGTAAAGGTTCAATTTCTCTAAATGGGAAGAGTAATGCTAATGATGTGTTTTGGGTTGATGGTTTAAAGCATAATCTTCTAAGTGTTGGTTAGCTCAATGATAAAGGTTATTTTCTTGAGTTTAAAATTGGAGTCTATAGAATTCTTGGAGGTAATGGTGAGTTGATTGCTATCGGGAAGCAAACTAGAGGTAACTTATTCCATTTGAATAGTAATATTAATAATTGTCTAGTTGCAAGAATGGAAGACAGTTGGTTGTGGCATAAAAGATGTTGTCATGTTAATTTTGATAATTTGCTTAAAGTAAGTAAGTCAAGTGTTGTAAGAGGATTGCCACAAATTGTCAAACCGAATAATGTGATATGCAAAGATTGTCAAATTGGTAAGATGACCTCTATTTCTTTCAAGAGAAAGAATTGTATTTCTGAGAATATTTTAGATTTGGTACATACTGATCTTTGTGGCCCTATGAGATCAAAGAGTTATTACGGTGATAGGTATTTCATGATTTTAACCGATGACTATTCTAAAATGATGTGGGTGACATTTTTGAAGGAGAAATCAGAAGCATTTAGTAAATTTAATCCATTTAAAGACCTGGCTGAGAATGAAACCGATAAGAACTTGAAGTGTTTAAGATTAGACTGGGGAGGTGAATTCACATCTAATGAATTTATTAAGTATTGTGATGAATAGGGTATCAAGAGACATATGTCTGCTCCGAGGACACCATAACAAAATGGCATAGCAGAAAGGATGAACAGAACAATAGTTGAAGCTGCAAGAATCATGCTATTATAGGGTGATGTATCCAAAATGTATTGTAGAGAAGTGGTCAGTAGTACTATATACACTTTAAACTGGGTACTAGTAAAGAGAGGATTTACCACTCTTTTGAGAGCTGCCCTGTTAGGGGACTTAAATGCTTAAGGCCTATTAGGACCTACTTGGTTAAGGGATTTAACCTGTTGCAACTATTAGGGAACAACTGTGAAAAAGTGATATGTTACTTGCACTTCTCAACTTGCTAGATCAGATCTAGTTATGCTAAATACTCTGCAACTCTTATGCAGATCTCACACTAGTCTTGGATGACTCAACACATTCTCTTAAGACCACTGACACAATAAACATCAACTGTGCCATCCTAAGTAGCCATCTCAACTTTGTTAGCCACTAAACCCTAATTACATCATGAAATTATAATACAAATCATAAGAGATCATCTCAGATCAATATAAAGATCATTACATCAAATAACAATGCAATATCAACCATTGGTTGATCGAAACCCATCACGAAAATCCGATTTGTACCAAAGTCAAAACCTTAAAACACTCCACTAAGCATTTTGCTGTTTCGCAAGAAATTATTCCTTGAATCACACCAAAACAACAATCAAACATTTCACGCGGGTTGTTCTGTGTTACCACCTTCATGTAGACTCGCTGTCAATCACCGCCATAACATAAATCATTACCGGTTTGATGATTTCTTCACTGGTCCTTAAACCCTACTAAAACCTTAGCAAAAGTTCATCAGAAATTTGAAACAAGCTTTCTGATAGTCATCACACGTTCTAGTTTTGGTCAGATACTCCTTTCCATAATACAATCTCACATTCCAAACCAAAAAACACCAATCATCACCGATCATCTAATTCAATCAAAACATCTCTGCTTTACCGGTTAAAGTCCTTTTTCACAAACTTTTGTTGTTTGCTAGTAAACCCTGTCTTCTGGTAAACCAAATCACTTAATAACTAATCAAGTCATCTAATCATGAAATCTCAATCTCTTCATCACAAATAGTCTTTGATCCTCTACCAGTGTAGTCATCAGTCTTTAACTACATTACCTGCATGTGTTGAACACAGAATCCCATTGAGAGGGGGGTGAATCAGTGGTTCCTAAGCTTTTCTTTTATCTGTTCTAACTTCAGAATATTAGTTATTAACTTAACCACTAAACAGTCATACCAGTAATATAAGAGAGAAAGCCAAAGAGATCATTCACACACAAATAACTCACAACACTAGATTTACGAGGAAAACCCAATATGGGAAAAACCTCAGTGAGAAAAGCTGCTGGAGACTACTGCTCCAATCTAGCCTCACAAGTAAAACACTGACTTACAAATATTTTGGGCACCAACCTAAGGAGCACCAACCACTGCACCAAGCTTCAAATTGGCGATGTATATTGAAATACAATTTGAATACAATTAAGGCTTCTTGTTGCAAATGAATTCTGCAACTCTTTGATCAAATAACACTCTACTGGTTGACAGTCTTTTCTCCTCCACTGAATCTCACACTGCCGGTTGTGGAATTACTGTCTCTGTTTCTCAACCTCTATTATCTTTCTCTTCCTCTCACCCACAATCTCTCAACACAATGGATCACACTAGTATGTTGCCTGCCCTGCCATGCCTTATCGGTTAGGCTCAACTACAAGACTATAGAATTGCCAGTAGAATCCTCTCACCGGTATGCTAGCTCACGCACAGTGCAACTTTCTTCTTTCTAAGGCTCACAATTCTTTTCTTTTCTTACTCTCTCTACACTTCTCCTCTTTCACAATGATTCTACCACTGTAAAGTGGAAAAAAATCGAACCCTAGTTGTTCTCCCCTCCCCAACTCCAAGGAGAGAGAAGGGAGATTCACTAGGGTTGATGGTTTTCACTTAGGAGGGACTTTACATTCAAAAGAGGGGTTGAAACCCACAAGATCCAATCCCACTCAATGCAAGATTGGATTCTATATGAGTTTCAAGGGTTGTGATAGCAAGGATACCCTCTTTTGTAAAGAAATGTGGAAAGAATGATTAAGCTAGGAATGCATAGAAAGTAGGAAAGATTCACTTATAAATAGAGATAGGAATATGATATGAAGCTGCGGACCTGGAATTAGCAGTAAAATGTCGAGACGGTACTGTTCTACAAATTTGAGCAAAAGTTGACGGGACGATGGCGCCCGGCGTGCACACGGTCCTCCGAAAAATCCGCGAAACGAAGGGGGATCTGTTCGTCTCTGCACAAGGATTCCAAATCTTCAATTTCAGCCGCGTACCTACAACCTACACACAGAAAAGCGAAGATGATTGGGGGGTTAGGGATTAGGGGTTTGCCCTTAGGTCAAACCCCGGTTTTGGAATTAACCAAGAAATGAGAAATGCTGTAAATGTAAATGATTGTAAAACAAGTACTAGTACCTTGTTGTAAGAATGTTTGTATTCTTACATGCGAAGGTGTAGATGTTGTTGTATGTTGTATGTTGTATGTGGTATGTGATATGTGATCTCCTCTTCAATGGTTGAATCCTTGTCTTGAATGCAACACTTAGCCTTGAATGGAGACTTAGAATGATCAATTGCTTGAAGGAATGCTTGAATGCTTGAATGCTTGAATATCGTTTTCACGTCTTGTACACATATGTCCTTCCTCCTTTTTCCTCTACCCTCAATGAGAGAGGAAAATGTAGTTTATATACTTGTCAATTAGGGCTGATAGACTGATTTTTCCGACCTTGGGCCGACCAGGAAGTGTTATTTTCCAATTTGCAAACTTAAAGACCCGAAGCCCCATAGGAGACCGGGCCCAAAATAGGGCCAGGGACCAGGGCGCTGGGCACCATGGTCCTGGGGGACCAGGGCGCTGGGCGCCCTAGTCTTGAAGGACCAGGGCACTGGGCACTCTGGTCCCACCTCCCGGGATAGCAGGGTGCAAGGAGGGATCAGGCAGGGTGCTGGAAAAATGCAGTTTTTGATGTTGTGGACAAGTTTCGGGGTCTCCATTCAGGTTTCGTGTTGCATCACCATCGTGAAGACCCAAATGCGGTCGAAATTGCAAGTGTCACAATTTTAGGATGCTACATTTAGCCCCCACTTTAGCGGGAGTATAAGCGTACGCTCATACTTTCGGTAAAGTACAAGGAAACAACATTGAAAAACTTTCACCACGTCAAGGAGGCAAGATACACCAAGCCCCCAGTGGACTAAGGATCTTACGACTTCGATTGACAAAGTAAAAGGGAAGATCACGAGGGAGAACCATGACTGTCAGTAGTAAGGTTCCCTCACTATGAGTCATGTAAGAAAGATATCAAAAATTTTCAAGGCAAAGCTAAATTTGTCAAGAAATTTTCAAGTATCTTGAAAAGATATGAACGGGATGTATGCCCCCCTACGTTAAAGCGATCGCACACGCCTCACCGGGGGTGATTGCTTTAAGGTAGTGATACATATAAGAAATGAGAAAGGAGCACGTTATCGCAAGGATTTAGCCCCCAAGTGTGAGATAAGCCCAAGGATAATAGACACAAAACACAAAGCATGAGGTGACTTTGCTTTCCTCGGGGTCAGTATGCTATATGATAATTCATGTATATCATATGTATGTATGCATAATTGTTCTTCATTCCCCAATCAAGGAAGGTCACCTAGAAGAAGGGAACACATGTGTTTTTTGAGTCAACATGAGAGAGACCAAAAGAGATCTCAGTGTTTTGCATCATCCTCAAGTAGATAACACTAAGGACAACAAATAGAAGAATGAGAATAACACATAGAAGAAGTAACAAAAGAAAGGAGGAGAGAGTCTACTATGCTAATGAACTAGTCTAGCACGTCATCTACCCCCCGATCTTGCTGATCAATGTTTCGGGAAGGCAGGGAACATGCTAGAGGAGGAACATCCAACACAGCAGATGGAGCTATAACAAGATCCAAACAAGGGCTATGTTCATGTTCCAAGCCACGGTGTTCTTGTCTAGGAGCTAGGATAAGTGCTTTAGAAAATTCGTTAGATAGATGGTTATTAATATCAACATATTCATATTCACTATCAGAAGCAAGAGAAGTAGCATTTTCATCATGAATGACATTTTCATCTATATCATCATCAAGATTTATAAAAATAGGATCTTTAACTCGCACAGGATCAAGACCATCATGCATCTTATGTTTAGGAGATTTCAGCTCAATCGTCGGCTGAGGAGAAAATGGAATAATATTAGTTGAAGGTGTTTTTGGGGATTGCAAAATTTGAAAAGCAGCTGCCTGAGCTCTAAGACGACGCTTTCGTCGGCGTTCACGTGCAGAATGATTCCATCTAGTCTTAGTAGGAAGTTGCGAAGATTGAGGAGGAGGAATGTTCTCATCCTTAGCACTTGGGTGTTTAGGTTGTGGTCTCTTAGGTTGAACAATAGGAGAAGAGGAAGGTCTCTTCTCTCCATAAGAGGAAGGAGGAGGAACTGCTCCATATAAGGGAGAAATATTTGGTTTAGGAAGGAGACCAAGTCCATCATGACGAGGAGGGATAGGTCTACTTTTAGGAAGTTTATTAGATATAGGCATAGTCACATCCACAGGGATGGGTTGGGAATCTTCTTGAGGAAAGACATTAGTTTTATCTTTCAAAGGAAGAACTTCCTTCTCAAGAATGATAGGAATGTCAAGTTTGGGTGTTCTAGGTTCACTTAGAGATAGGATCATATCTTTTTTCCACTTTTGATAAGATTTGAAAAGATGATCACTTCGCGGAGGAAGAGATTGGAATTGTTTAGGCCAAAAGTAATCAAGAGGAACGCTAGAAGTTCTTTCAGCTGGTTTAAAGAGACTATGATTGACAGTAACAACTTCACCATTATGGGGAAATTTCAAACACTTGTGAATAGGAGAAGCAATAGCTTTCATGGAAGATAGCCAAGGATAGCCTAGCTTCACACGAAATTGTTCAGATGAAGGAATAATAGCAAAGTTCACATCAAGGGATTTGTTATGGACCTCAATAGGTAATGTAATAGAACCAATTGTAGGAGAAGAAAATGCATCAAATAGTTTCACAACCATATTTGTTTCGTCATAGATCACTTGATTCAATTGCAAAGTAAAAAGAAATTCTTCAGTAATGACATTAACCATGCAAGAAGGATCAATAAGCACTCCACAGCAAGGTGTATTTTTGACTTTTGCAACTATATATAAAGGACCATCAGGTGCCCTGATAGTTTCGCTAGAATCAAAGGTGATGGAAAGTTCTTTAGGGATTTTCTGCTGCTCCACAAAGTTAATCACATTCGGAGTCATGGACACAATATCATCAGGTGAGACAGAGGAATCATTAGTATCAATCACATTAGAGGTATGAGAAGGTAATGGATCAGTAAAAATTTGAAGATTTTGGTTAGGAGGAGCTACAGATGTGTTGCCTTTATCATTCACTCCAGAAACAGAGATAGTATTATTATCAATCAAATCTTGAATTTTACCCTTTAAAGCAAAACATTTTTCAGTATCATGCCCAGGTTGACGATGAAATTGACAAAAAGATTTGTTATCAAAATAGGGTGAATTAATCTTTGCAGGATCTATTTGCCTTATAGGAGGAAGAGTAAGCACATTTTGTTCCAATAACTTAATCATAATACTATGCAATGATTCATTCAAAGGAGTAAACTTTCTTTCTTTCTTGAAAAACTTAGAAATAGGAGGCACACCTGATGCTGCATTCACATTGTTGTTGATGATGTTTTCATTGAATTTAATGGACTCTCTGTTTGGTTTAAACTTCCCAAATGGTTGTTGACTACTATCACCCTTATCACTCGGAGCCATAGGATGTGATTGTTCCATTTGACTCACAGTCAGTTGATAATTGTGAAGAGTTGCGCACAACTGTTGGAAAGTAGTAAACTCAGAAAACAGGAGTTTGTCTCGAATATCTTTTTGTAAATTAGAAATAAAGATTCTTTGAATATCATTGTCAGGCACTGGAAAAGAAATTTGAGCATACAAATGCTTATATCTACCAATGAAATCAGTCACTTTTTCTTTAACACCTTGTTTACAATGCATTAAATCAATCAAAGTAACTTTAGGACTTATATTGTTTTGAAATTGTTGAATGAAAGCATTTGCAAGTTGTTCGAAAGAAGAAATAGAATAGGAAGGCAATGAGCAATACCATTGTAGGGCTTTGTCTCTTAATGTTCTAGTAAACAATTTTGCAAGCAACCTTTGGTCATAAGCAAAATCAGTACATATTGTTTGAAAGGTCTTAACATGTGTTAGAGGATCACCCTTACCATTATAAAGCTCCAAATGTGGAATTTCAACATGTTTAGGGGGAATAGCTCGGACAATGTCAAGAGAAAGTGGGCTCGCAACATCAAATGTGGGCACACTAAACTTAGATTGATTCATAGAGGCAATTTGTTGTTGTAAAGAAGAGACAGTTTGTGCAAGATTGTTAATGGTCGCTTCAGTCGAAGAGTTCATATTAGATGTGTTAGATTGTGACGGAGGTGTTATGTTATTGAAAGAAGGTAGAGAGTAAGGTGGTGGGACACTATGATAGTTAGTCATAGGAGATGATTGGACAGGAGAAACACTACAAGGAGGAATGGAATGGTTAAATGAATTGCCCCCTTGCGTCATGTTCATTTGTGGAGATATAAGAGGAACACTCATTGAAGGAATGAATGAAGAAGTCGGATTGAATGAAGGAAGAGGGTTGATTGAAGAAGAGGGATTGCCCCCATGACTGGTGATCATAGGAGGGTGTTGAAGTAGTCATTATGTTTGATGTAAAAGTAGGTATACTAGCAATAGAAGTCGTCAAAGGAATAGAATGATTAACTTGAGTAGGAGGTTGTGTATAACCTAAGGTTTCGGCACAACTCTTCATAGGCATCACATTCGAATCCACAATGTGTGCAATACCACACAAAATATCAATTCCATTCTTATCACTTTGAAGCATATGTTTTAGACCCTCAATTAAAGGAAGAGCTTGACTATCAGGGTATTCTTGAGACATCCATTGTCGAAAATCATCAATTTGGTTATCCAATTTTGAAAGTTGTTCT